>NW_015506679.1:77010-97404 GCF_001515645.1 Sinocyclocheilus grahami
TAAATATATATATATATATATATATATATATATATATATATATATATATATATATATATATATATATGGAATTTAGGGACAAAATAAACCCCATAAAAATTTACATTTTGTGTAACTTTTAATAAATTGTTATTATATTCTAAGTTATTTCATTATTTTAATTAATTCGTTTTTTGATTAGTAATTTTAATCATTAAAACGTAATTCAGAAAAATTTAAATGGAACAAACATAAGGTGGGAAAAGATGAAAGAATTTTGGAAAAAATATGATGTAAGTCTAACAGAAAGGCCATACCTGAAATAGAGTTATTCAGATGCTTTATTTGACAGGAGCATTATTAATGACTATTAGCAGTGTAATTGATTAAATATGTACAAATTTGTACCTGTACTGGTTTGTAGAGTCCTGATTTGTACTTGTTTATTGCACACTAACACTGCTTTTGAAAACATAGATATTATTGTATATAAATTGTAAGGTGTCCATTTCACTGTACTGACTGAAATACAAATGGACAAAATCATGAAGTAAACATGATTTGAATACAAATTTTTGCATGCGTACACTCTCAATCTCACACCAAAGTGATGTAAATAACAGTCTGACAGAGATACATGTTTGCCACCATAACAGTATTACCAGACAAAAGTATACAAATGTCAGATTATTAGTTGAAACATTTATGTCTATTGTCTTGTCCTTCCATAGGCTCTCAGAACACTGGGCGAAGTTCTCCACCCCCCGGTTACGTTCCTGAGTGCCAACAGCGAATTGCACGTCAGGGATCGTACACCAGCATCAATAGCGAGGGGGAGTTCATACCTGAAACCAACGACCAGTGTGTGAGTTTAGTCACATGCTTAAATATGTCAGTGGGTGCTCTAAAACTATTACAGATTTTTTGATGTATTCATTGCGTTGTAAATCAGAATTATTTTGATATATCAGTTTATATTTATATACAATACCGTTCAAATGTTTGGAGTCTGAGATTTTTTATTTTTTTTAATAAAAGAAGCCTGAAAGGCTGAATTTATTTGATAAAAAATTAGGGCTGCACGATTAATCGAATGCGATTGTCATGCGCATCTCGTCAGTAAAGCCGGTTCTGTGATTAGTGGTAAATCTCCATCACCTGCTTTCAGATGGAGCAGCATTTACTACACAGAGCCATAATTCACTGACAAGCTACGCAAAATCGCGTTCATAATCGCAGACGATTTAATCGCGCGATTATGAAATCGAAGAAATCGTTCTGCGATTATGAAAGCTGTTTGCGTAGCTTGTCAGAGAACTACGGCTCTGTGTAGTAAATGCTGCTCCATCTGAAACCACGTGAAAATACCCCATTTAATAACATGTTTTTACTCCAAACTCACTTCATAACGTCAGTTGCGTGAAATAAGTCCTTCTGTGAGATGATGTGGCTTCTTAGACAGAATAAGGCACGTAAACATATTTCATAGTATTCTAAGCATCGATAAAGGTTATGTCGATTAGCATTGCATTATTATATACTTTATTATAATATAAATTATAATTAGACAAACTCAGATAAACCATATATTGTCGTAGTCGTGTGTTTATTAGTCAAATTTAATTAATGAAAGCAGTTAAATCTTCTGTTTATTCAGCAACCCCTATAGGGATTTCCTGGGTTTCTTCTGCTGGATGTATTTGGAGTTTCCGCGTGAGACTGCCCTCTGGTCTTCAGATGGAGATTTACAACAAATCACAGAACCGTGCTTCACTGTCAAGATGCGCATGACAAATGCAGCTTTTGCCTAATCGCGATTGCGATTTAATTTCGATTAATCGCGCAGCCTATCAAAAATACAATAAAACTGTAATATTTGGAAATATTATAATAATTGAAAATAATATATTTGTAAATGTAATTTATTCCTGTGCTGGCAATACTGAATCTTCTGCATCCATACTCCAGTCATCAATGTCACACGATCCTTCAAAAATCATTCTAATATTAATGTTGAAAACCGTTGTGCTGCGCAACATTTTTTTGTGGAAAAAGACATTTGCAAGTTCAAAATAACAGCATTTGTTTGATATATATAACTTTTCTGGGTAACATTATAAATGTCTTTACTGTCACTTTTGTTCAATTTAATGCATCCATGCTGAATAAAAGTATTAATTTCTTTAAAAAAATCTTTCTGACCCCAAACTTTTGAACAGTAGTGTACTTATATTTGAAAATATCTATTCTATTCTATTCTATGCATTATACATGTGAAATGCTGTGTCAGCGCTTATAAGTGCTGGATATTACGCTTCAAAGCAGAAATTAATTATCAAAATAATGGCAATTTGTAATTTGGCAACATGCTAACTTTTGCAGTTACTGTATTTCCTTCAATTCATATATACATTGCTAACTTGCATATTCTTGCAGCCAGTGTGGAAAAAGAGCCACATGTGCAGCATAGACTTCAAGTACAGAATAGGTGTCAGGGGTATCTCGGAACGGTGAGATGTTCCCATAGAAATGCCATATGATCTATGAGAGAATTCAAGTATATGCCACATTATATACCACTGTTAAAATGAAATACAGTCACCTAATCACCTGCTGTGCCACCTGAGTCCATTCAAAGGGGTCATATGATGCTGCAAAAAAGAACAGTATTTTGTGTAATGAAATGTGTTTATGCGGTTTAAGGTTCAAAAAACACATTATTTTCCACATACTGTACATTATTGTTTCTCCTCTATGCCCCACCTTTCTGAAACGTGTGGATTTTTACAAAGCTCATCGGTCTGAAAAAGCGAGGTGTGCTGTGATTGGCCAGCTATCCAGTGCGTTGTGATTGGCCGAATACCTCAAGCATGTGACGGAAATGTTACGACCCTCACCATATTGTGATGATGCCCTGTCAGGCTGAAGTGATGATTCAAAAACATGAAAACCCATTATAAACAAGGCATTCAACTTATAATTCACCTGTAATTAAAGGTGCTGGATCCTTGGAGCAGTGCAGAAAACTCCGTGTCCGGCAGCTGTCAGTCACTTGACAGCAACTCTGACAGGTGAGGAGACAAATACAATATGAAATGTATTTGAATAATACTGTAATTGTAAGCACCTGTCACTGTGTTATTTTGCATTTATTGGTGTCTCTTGTTTCGTAGTCCCTCACTCAGGAAACCTCGTACACACAGGGTTAAGAGTTACCCTGACAACCGACAGGACTGTGCAGGTGCACCTCAATAAAGATACTATGGTTCTGCAAACATTGATAAAGTATTAAAATCTGCTTTTCCATTGACCCGAATATCCATCTCCTCTTTTAGACCGGGAAAACCATGTATATGATAAGATTGTAGGGAAGGGAGGGACGTACCCTCGCAGGTATCATGTGTCGCTGCATCATAAAGACCACAGTGAAGGTATGAAACACTCAAACTTATTATACTCACACATACACACTCCAGTTCGTCCCGTGTCAGGATTTATAGAAATAATGCTGCTCCTCAGGTCGACGGACATTTCCACGGATCCGTCGTCCCCAGGGAAACTTGTTCACGTTGGTGCCCTCACGGCGTTCACTGAACGGCAGTGAGGAGAGTTTGGGGAGCTGGCAGCTGGTTGATACTCAAGCCAGACTCCGCCCACAGGACCGCCCAGTCCCACATAAGTGTGAGTGGGATATTGATCATGATGTTGTAGATTATGGTTGTGTTTATAAACATTTTTGCTTTGATGTATTTAAAATGTTTGTATTTGTGTGAAATTGTCAATCCATTTGTTTCATTCATTGCAGTATCTTGATGTATGATATGTTCATGTATGTAGCCCCTACAGCTCCAGTGACGTGGCGTAGGGGGAAGTTGCTAGGCCAGGGTGCGTTTGGAAGCGTTTATTTGTGCTATGATGTGGACACAGGCAGGGAACTTGCAGCAAAACAGGTTCATTTTGACCCTTCCAGTCCAGAGACCAGCAAGGTACTACACTTTTTTAAAATATTTTTTTTTATGATTCACATTTTTTCTTGCACTTTTTTTTGAGTTTGCCAGCATTTTTTTTTCTTCCATCTGAAAGTTTTCCCCCCACTCTTTAAATCCTTTCCTGTCTGCCATTGCAAAAACATGCACTGTCACTTCCTGTATCTGTGTGTGATTGTGTGGGTCGGCCAGAGGGGGGTTTTGAGTCGAGGGGAAGTGGGGTAGTCTAACAACGCATTTCTCATTGATCATGCCCTCACTTGACACGAACACATACATATGCTTACACACTCAAAAGCAAAAGGCCTCTTAACCACACAGAGGATTGTTTGGCATTAGTGTGTTGTGGTTTTATGTTTTCAGTTGATGAGTATTCTCACTCATACCCCCCTCTGGTCACAGCCAGTTGGCTCAGCTGTGGTCGTGTCATGACTCTTGCCCCCCTTTCTGCAGGAGGTGAGTGCTTTAGAGTGTGAGATACAGCTGTTGAAGAACCTGCATCATGAACGAATCGTTCAGTACTACGGTTGCCTTAGAGACCATAATGAGAAGACCCTCACCATTTTCATGGAGTATATGCCCGGAGTGAGTTTGGCACAGCACTGGCTCATCAAGTGTTGGGAAAGCAACAAGTCTTGTTAAAGGACTAGTTCACCAAAAATTTTAATTCTGTCAAGATTTAATAATCCTCATGTTGTTCCAAACCTGTATACTGTTACTTTTTCTAAGAAATGCACAAAAAGAATCTCATGTTTTTTTCATAGTGACCACTGGCTATCAAGACTTTTTTGTCAAATAGAACAAAAGCCAACCATAACATACAAAAGTTGTCCACATGACTTGTACACTATATTTTGAATATATACACTACTGTTCAATAGTTTGAGGTCTGTAAGTTTTTTTTTTTTTTGAAAAAAGTCTTGAATGCTTACCCAGGCTGCATTTATTGAATTTATTTTAAAGTATTTTAAATTTGAATTTATTCCTACTTACTTTCTTTTGTGGAAACTGTGGAATAAATTATTTCTTTGATGAATGATAAAAATCTTTTGTAACATTATAAACAACTTTACTGTTACTTTTGATCAATTTGCTGCATTCATGCTGAATAAAAGCTTTAATTTCTTGATTAAAATCTTACCAATCCCAAACTTAAATGGTAGTGTATATTTGTGTATATATATATATATGTATTTAGATGTTTTTATATTATCTATATTAGTTTTCTGAAGCCATATGATGACTTTTTGTGAGTAACAGTCCAGAAGTCTCATTCAAAGATGATCTTTGAATGAGACTTTTGCAGCCTCCGCTGCAACTCTCGAATCAAATATCAAATATGATGACAGTTCATATCACTACAAATTGTTGTTGTATGTAAAAGATATATGGAAACTACTTATTTAGTGTTCCAGAGAAAAAATAACAAAGGAAAGGTTTGGAATGACATTAGGGTGACGGAATGACGGAATTTTCATTTTTGGTGCTTTATCACAGCTAATGTTTTCTTGTAAATAAATAATTTTTATTATAAGGGTTGTAATGTGTCATCGCACCCCTGTTTTTTAGCAATACTATGGTTCTGTAGAGTTCAATGTGACACTGGTGTTGTGGTCTTTGACCCTCAGGGTTCAGTCAAAGACCAGCTGAAGGCTTATGGGGCATTGACAGAGAATGTGACACGCAAGTATACCAGACAAATTCTGGAGGGCATGTCCTACTTGCACAGCAACATGATCGTCCATAGGGACATCAAAGGTACCGTTTGGCATTAGACATCACATAGTCAAATACTGTGTTATTTATATATATATATATATATATATATATATATATATATATGAGTAGTGGCTACTTGAGTACAACTTTCTCATGTTCTAATAGTTTTGGATCACCTATTATAACTTGCAAATCTTTTTGTAGTCATATAACAAGAGGAAAACTGGATCAAAGATCTTTCGGTCCATTGCATTCTAACTACTCTCCCTGGTCACTTCCTCCGGTGCGTTCAGGTGCCAACATCCTGCGAGATTCAGCTGGCAATGTGAAGCTGGGAGATTTTGGTGCCAGTAAGCGGCTTCAAACCATCTGCATGTCCAGCACTGGGGTCCGTTCTGTTACTGGAACACCGTACTGGATGAGCCCAGAGGTCATCAGTGGAGAGGGGTATGGCCGGAAGGCAGATGTCTGGTGAGAGCAATTTTTTGGTTTATGAATAAAAAAACAAAGAAGTGCACACATCCATGGGTATGACTCATTTTATTCCACGGTAACAATATATTTCACGATATAGCTATTTTTATATGTAGTTATTCTGAAAACCTACAAAAAGGGTTTTATATAATAAATAAACTCAAATGCTTAAGATATTAAAAGTATTTTAAATTATTAATTTAGTAAAAACACACTCAACTTTTAGATTAACTGGCCCAAAAGGATTGATATTAAATGCAATTTATAGGTGCAATTAAACTTTAAATAAATTGTTTCTGAATTATTCTTAAATCTCGTGTTATTGTTTTCTTCAATCAGTTTATAATATCTGAATATTTTATATTGAAATATTCTATTCATAATAAATTACATTTACTCCCGTTTAATTTTCTAGGATACTAGTAATACTAGTTATATTGTTTAAATTTGTTCCCTGGTATTTGCTTATTATACTGCATTTTTAAGGGGATTGTTTTGCTCTTTTTGTGATAACTGGCAACCCTTCACCTGGAGCTTTAATCATGAGAGGAAAGAGCTCAATAGTGACTAGAAGGAGAGCAGCAGTATGCAAACTGAACATCAGCTAGACAGCTACTGTTAGTGCTGACTAAAGCCTTATTCAGACGGGACTAGTTTTCCAGGGGGTCATTAGAGAAATTTGTGTTTCAGAGACATACTTTGTGACTTTAATACCGTCTGAATCTGCCAGGTCTGTGTTTTTCTCACACAAACTCTGTAATAATTCCAGAGCAAATTACCTGCTGTTTTTTGGCAAACTCCGTGATCCTCTGAGAAATCTAATCCCGTCCGAATGCGAATGTCTGTGATTGCCAACACTATTTTTTCACAGCGCAGTTACTTGTGTGTTTTGGCCAACGTGAACTATCGTAGATGCTCTTACTACTTGCGCACATTTTTGATGTGTTTGAATCCCGGCAAGGAAATAAAAAAGTAAAATCAAGAGTCAGATTGTGTAAACTATTAAAACAGGCTACTGTAATGTCAGCGTCAGGTAAGATTACTTACCCTCATTTCTGCACTCAATTGCATAATGTTTTAATTACATATGTACCTTTACAAAAATTATACGTGGTTTTACTACAAATAAATGCAAAAAACATGGTTTTTATAGTTGTAATGTAACTTCAAATTAACCACGGTTTTGCTATACTACACATAGCTTAACCATAGTATTTATATACAAACTGTACTTGAAAACACGTGGAATGTTAAATAAACAATATCATGTAACTTAACGGGTCCTTTTTCTTAAACTGTGTTGTGTGAACAGGAGTCTTGGCTGCACTGTGGTGGAGATGTTGACAGAAAAGCCCCCGTGGGCTGAATTCGAGGCCATGGCAGCCATATTTAAGATCGCCACTCAGCCCACCAACCCCCAGCTGCCCTCTCACATCTCCGAGCACACACGGGACTTCCTCCGCTGCATCTTCGTGGAGGCCAAGTACCGGCCGAGTGCAGAGGAGTTACTCAGACATCCCTTCTCCCAGATCTTGTGTTGAGGAGGCCCACTGTCCATCTAGCTGCTTCCACAGATTAAAACCCCTCAGTTTCCTTGTTCAAAGAGTGATACGCTCAGTTTCAAAGGTACTCTGCGTTTCCAGAACATGTGACCTGGATTGGATTAGGTCCTGGATTAGGTCACAAAACTGGTTTGTTCACTAATGGTTTGAAATGTGATGTCTTTGGGACAGCAGTGGGTGCTACAGGACTTTCGTGATGCACACACTCTTTATTCCAGGAGTAAATAGATTGATGCCGTCACAGGATGAGGTTTGGGCCACTGAGCTGCTTCAAACCAGACTTTTTCTTGCAACAACTGCCAAATGTGCCTTCTAAAGCCAGCAGGAGTCAGTCTCCCTGAAGCTCAAATAAGTTTCACCAAGAAAGTCTCCTGGTAATGAATGTTTCATACAGTCCACAGCAGAGATATGAAGTCAATGTTTTTATGTGCCATTTCCCCTTCTACACGGATTCCTGTGTGCACCCATTGTCTCTATGACTCCAGGCATTTAGTGTTAAAGGGAACGTAATAATTGTGTCTCGGTTTATTCCTGACTCAGATGAATGAGGGTCTTGCGCACGTCAGTCTCGAATGGTTTGCATTTATGATTAATCTTATATGTTGAGAATAGGATTGCACTTCAGTAAGAACTGTTTTAGTCTGTTACAGAAAGCGGCTTATATTCGTTTTTTGACTGAGGTCAGATGCCAAGGATCAGGGCATGAGGTTAAAATGTTAAAGTCTAAATGTTCTTTGGTTGAGGTGTAATGTGTAGTTTTGTACCGCAGTAGTGCCTTATAGTGTCCTGTAGAGAGCAGCAGTACAGTACCTAAAATGCAGCTAATCTCACTAATGCTATTCCCATAATGATGAGATGTTAAATTGGGAATCTCGTAAGGTGTTTTATTGGTTATTTTGGGTGTGGCGAGAGATATTGAGAGCACATTAGGATGTATAGTTGTTTTCTCTCCAGCCCAGCCAAAGAAAATGTATTACAAAAGTGTTGTGCCTTAAGTGTTGTGTGGCAGTATATTGGACTCATTTGGATCAGATGCACTTTTGAATATGAATGTTGAATATACCAAATTGTTCATTTGTTACACAGAATGTGAAGCCTTGTTCACTTTTATTTATATCCCAATGTTCAGCCATTTTTATATACGAGTATATATGTATATGTATAAATCTATTTTTATATAGTGACTCTGAACCGAGTTATGCTTTTAGGAACAGAAGATGAGTTAGAAACAAGAATTGTAACAGCAGCTGGTTTTGCAGAGACTACAACATGATTTTACATGTTTATTACTGGCTGGAAATTGAGCTCTGGGGATTTATGCCGTGCCTGATCTGTGCAAGTCATGTTTTTTGAGTGTTTATTGTGTGTCTGTTTCTGCTTATCTGTGTGTTTTTTTTTCACCCGAGGATGTCGTAGAGAATCTCATGCAGACAGGATTTTGATGCTGGTTGTCACAGGAAGTGACCACTGCCTGGAATCATTCTCAGAAATGCATGTACACACAGATATGCATATTTGCTGCCACTTAGGAAGGACTTGCACAGATATTTGCCTTTTATGTATTCAGAGTTGCAGTGTTGGAAAGAAAAATAAGAGGTGTAAAAGAAAGATTTAGTTTTTATGTTAAGAAAACAACATGTGCACTGCTTACATAGGGTAGGGTCAGTAAGATTTTTGTGAAAGAAACCGTGTTTATTCAGCAAGGATGCATTAAATTGATCAAAAGTAACATTTATAATGTTACAAAAGATTTCTATTTCAAATGAATGCTGTTCTTTTGAACTTTCTTCTCATCAAAGAATCCTGAAATTTATGTCCGTAAAAAATATTAAGCAGCACAACTGTTTTAAACACTGATAATAATAATAATAATAGGAAATGTTTCTTGAGCAAATCAGCATATTAGAGTGATTTCTGAAGGATCACGTGACACTGAAGACTGGAGTAAATTCATATTTTCAATATAGTAATAACATTTTAAAGCATTAAAATAAAAAAAGGTTCTTTTGAATGGTAATCATTTTTTTCATAGTATTACTGTTCTTGGTCTATTTTGTTATCAAATGCACACAAAAAAAAGTCTTACTGACCTCAAACTTCTGCCATTCTATTCGAAATGCAGGAAGTTGTATTATACACATGCGCCTTGCCATGTTTATGAGGAACTGAGAAAAGTGTGTGAAAAGGCACTACGCTTTCTTTGGAAATGTGTCATAGGGTATTGCTCAAGTGAAAGAGTAGGTAGATGCCAGGGGCGAATTTCCACTCAGCTTGACGACTTTGTTTAGCTCAGGGTTTGAATGACAGGTGTCCAGCATACGGGCACACCAACACTGACCACAGGACCAGTTGTCCTCCTTTTATATTGTTTTGAAAGTATTTTGGCCTCCTCAAAAACAGTTGAATGGCTCAAATATGATCTCAAATAGCTGCTAGTTTTTCGTTTAGGCAGCTAAGAATCAGTATTGTACCAAAGATTGAGAAATGTCTCAGAGAAATGTCACAGTAAGTCTAGTTGAGAACCCTGGGATAAGCAAAAGAATACGAGCCAATAGGTTAGATACACAGTATATGATTATGTATCTTGACGTGAGACTTGCAGTGCAACGTCCAGTGTATCAAACATTTTCAAATAAAATAATATGCACAAAACCTTGTATTTCATTGAAATTGTGCTTGTTTTTAATCTTGAATATATGTTCTCTAATACCTATTGTATGTGCTTGTTCATGATTCTTGCTAACAGTGTGTTTCTCACCATCTGTCTTTGTCTGTTTGGAGTCAGTCTAAGCCAGTCACAGTACTAACTGCGTTTCTCTGTGAATACACACCATTGTGGTATCAAGGAAAGGAGTGACTGAATTTATAGCGCTTCCTCCCCCTCTTCTCTCTGTGCAGTGAAATATAGTGCAAAGTGAAACATTATGTTCAGGCAGGAATGAGGTCCACATAAAGAAGTGACATGTGAAGTCTAAGATTTTAGTTTCTGCATTTACTGCAAGCATTCAGTTGTCAGTCACAGTGTTCCCCAGGTTTTTTGACCATCGAGAAAGTAATAGTGTTTTTCTTGTGTATGTTGTTAGACCAGCTGTGACCGAGAAGTAATGCATTTCTTTGACTTCACGTGATAAACTTGTATTTTTAGTGCTTTAATGCTGCAGGCAGACACCAAAAGTGCTGATTAGAATGATAGGTTTGTTCTTTGTATTTCTTCATCAGTTTTCTTATTAAGATTAACAATATGAGTAAATATTTCATTTTTATTTTATTTTTCATTTTTATTTCAAAATACCATGGATATTACATGCATAATATTTATAATGTAGTGAAATGTAGTAAGACGTGTAATGTAGCAGGTTAATTGTAGTTTTTAATTTAATTTAATTTTTAATTGGTCCTTTCAGTAGCTTAGTTTAACATTTAAACTTAAAAAAAAAAACAATTCAGGGCTCGATATCTCAAATCTGCTGACATTTTCGTGTGTAATGAAGGCAGTCTATAAACACACAATACAAAAAAAACAAACTATTTAGTTAATTTTTCATTTTCATTCATAATCATGAATATTTGTTTTAGTTATTTTATGATCATGCGTTTTATTATTGTGTTTTCCAAATTATTTAATGAAAATGTTGTCATTTAGTTTTTGTTTAGCACAAAAAGTTTCAATTTAGTTTAGGTTAAGAACCCTTGTGTATAAAACATTTGCACAGCAGCATTAGAAGCACAACAAATGTCTCTTGTCAGCTTCTAAGTGGAGCACCTGGCTGGATTTTTTGGCAAAATTTGCTTGTCCTGGACTTGCTAGTTGTTGTGTTAGCCATGATTGCCACATCATTTAAATGTGTATTCCTCCGATTCTTTTACACACAGTTTGTTTCCAAATCGACACGCACACACATAAACAAGCGTAAACGCTCACAAGTGGCGTTTCAGTCTCAGAGTCTGGTTGTGGCTTTGTCTTGGCTGATGATCAGCATTGAGATTCTGCTATTCGCTCCTGCCTCGTTACACTGGAGACATGAATTAGCTGTTTGACGCAAAACCAAGCGTGCCAATAAACAGAAGAGACTGACTAACACAAAAAATGAAGAAGATTTGAAGAGAGAACAACTGGACATCTCTATGGAAAAGCTTCTTGTACAGTAACAGGCTTTCCTCTTTGAACTTTTCACCTCTTTAGAGTGTTTGGTCTCAGACAGACATTCCCTCAGTTACCGGGGCTGAGGCAACCGCAGTCACCCTTGCAGATATTTATTAGGGGATCGTAATGTTGGCCCCTCCATGTTAGTCCTGACACTAAACACACCAAACAGCATAACTTACAGCTGGCCTTACAGTGGAAACACTCTTTCAGAAACATAGTGCGATAAAAGGGTCATTTGTATTCTAGTCGCCCTGTCAAGTCCAACCACCCAACTTGATCATTTAAATGAGAATCCACATGAGTTTGATCTGATGCCTAGTTTGTTCAGTTATTATCAGAACTTTTTATTCAGACTTTCTAGCCTGAATCTTTCTGATATATATTTTTGGTAACACTTTAGTTTAGGGACCAGTTCTCAAAATTAACTAGTTGGTTATTAGCATACATACAGTAGGTATAGAAAAGAATCGCCCTCCTGTAAAATAATCACATTTTGTTGATTTGCAGTCTAAAATTAAGATGGACACAGTTTTTGTTTTATCCAGCTGTATTTACTCAGTGCAGCTTATAACATCCAACTGAAAGATATAACACCAACATGTCAGAAAAAAAAAAAAAAAAAAAACAGAATCACTGAGTTGGAAAAATGATCACCACCTCCTAAAAATGACATGTAAACTCAATCAGGTGTAGATAATCACCTTCTCAATGGCACAAAAAAAGGCACAATTCAGGAGGTAGATACAAAAAAATTCAAAGGCTTTATCAATGCCTAGAAGCACAGTAAAGTCTATTATTGAGAAGTGGAAGGTATTTGGTACAACACAGACCCTCCCTGGATCAGGACGTCTCTCCAAACTGGATGAAAGAGCCGGTAGGAAACTGGTCAGAGAGGCGACCAAGAGTCCTACAGCAACTCTGAAGCAGCTGCAGGAATTTATGGAAAGATATAACACCAACATGTCAGAAAAAAAAAACAAAAAAAAAACCAGAATCACTGAGTTGGAAAAATGATCACCACCTCCTAAAAATGACATGTAAACTCAATCAGGTGTAGATAATCACCTTCTCAATGGCACAAAAAAAGGCACAATTCAGGAGATAGATACAAAAAAATTCAAAGGCTTTATCAATGCCTAGAAGCACAGTAAAGTCTATTATTGAGAAGTGGAAGGTATTTGGTACAACACAGACCCTCCCTGGATCAGGACGTCTCTCCAAACTGGATGAAAGAGCAGGTAGGAAACTGGTCAGAGAGGCGACCAAGAGTCCTACAGCAACTCTGAAGCAGCTGCAGGAATTTATGACAAAGAGTGGTCATTGTGTGCATGTGACAACAATATCACAAATTCTCCACAAACGTGGCTGGTATGGGAGGGTTGCAAGAAAAAAGCCACTCCTCAAGAAAGGCCACATGCAGTCACGACTGAGCTTTGCCAAAACACACCTTGAAGATTCTGAGGCAGACAAGACTAAAATTTAAGAAAAATAGGAGTTTATTGAGGCAAAAGTCATAGTTAATAGTGAGAACTGATGCCCAAACTAAAGTGTTAATGTATTTTTTTATTACTGATTTTTTTGTTTCACACACCTGAAGCAATACAACTGTCTTAAAAGTAAAAATAAGCAGGACATTAAGTGGAAGTCATTCATGCAGACAAATATTTTTATTTAGAGTTTTTTAAGTGCCTTATAACATTTTCTCTATATACTGATTCGTGTTTACATTTTAAATTTGCTGATTAATAACTGATAAATGATTCTTCATCCATAACAAGGCTCTTTGTAGACTGGACAAAGAGATGTTCAGCCACACAAGTCGTGATCGCAGCAGTGGACGTTCTCCCCTGGTGTGCAGGACTCCTCACATGTGCGGGACAAAACATGTGCTGAAAAAAGACATTCATATTTTAAATACACCATTTATATATGTATATACGTAATTATATGTTATATTATGTATGTATACACACACACACACAAGAAGGTAGAAAAGCTATAAGGGTATTGCCACAGTAACAGTTTGGTAAACAACTGGCATACACTATAATCTAATGTAGTCAAGGTGGCACAGCCATATTAAATACTATTCAATATAATATGTAATAATATTTTTCATATTTAATAATAATTTTTAGGTTACTTGACATCTTTAACCATGTATATGTGGCCTGCCATTTTCTAAAACTACAAATAATATGCCTCTGTATCTGCATCTTCACAAGCCTGACTTGTTTTACAGAGGCACAAAGCTGTAGTTTTGCACAATAGTGAAGTGGCAGGATGAGGACATGTCTCGGCACGTACCGGTGGCCTCGGTCTTGCAGAAGTTGGCAGATGGGGGGCATTCGGTTATGACCTTGCAGTCCTCACCCACACAGGTGAAGCACTGGAGGGAGTGCACTGTACAGAGAATGAGAGACAAACCACCACAAACAAACCATGAGCTACTGTGAGATCTACATTACTGTTCTAACTTTTTCAGTACAATTGTGTTCAGCACAGTCATTACAGGCAACAATTCACTTCTTACTTCTCTCCTCATAGAACTGAATTCCAATCCAATCACCAGTAGTATAAATTTCAAGCAGGCCTATGTGGTACCTGATATTCAGCAGTTATAGATGGTTAACTCACCAGTAGTGCTGCAGACGAGCATCAGAACAAGAACGCAGACCAGAGCCTTCATGGTTTCAGCTTTAGCAAACAGCTTTTGAAGCAACAATACAGATCGTGTTAGTGAGTGTGGAAAACTGCAAGAGTGTCTTTGGTTATATAGTCTGCTTGCTAAAGTGAAACAGATTATGTTGAAAGTATGGCATGATGGGTATGCTGCAGTTCAGGTTGGGATTATTAAATATCTTGGGGCTAAAATATTGTTATTAGCTATAAATTACATTAAGTATCTGGTGCCTAAACTCCAATTTTTCATCGATTCAAGTTTTGGTCACTTTATTTTAAGGTGCAATTCTTGCTATTAACAAAGCGTTAAGTACGACTTTTGCCTCAATAAAATCCTAATTTGCTGCTTATTAATAGTTAGTAAGGTAGTTGTTAAGTTTAGGTATTGGGTAGGATTAGGAATGTAGAATATAGTCATGCAGAAGATGTGATTTATAAGTACTAATAAACAGCCAATATGTTAATACATTCTAAAAAATGCTGGGTTGTTTCAACCCAATGTTGGGTCAAATATGGACTAACCCAACTGTTGGGTTAAATTTTGGTTACATTTTAAAATTATCTTTTAAACCCAACAGTTGGGTTAGTCCATATTTGACCCAACATTGGGTTGAAACAACCCAGCATTTTTTAGAGTGTAGGCATGTTAATAAGCAACTAGTTAATTGTGAGAATTGGTCCCTATAACAAAGTGTTACCCTAGTTTATAAGTAAGTATTTTTAATCAAAATCTGTAGATGTCCTGTCAGATAAGGACTGATTCAGAACCTGTCAGATGAGGTATCTTTGTACCACATACTGTGAGTAGAGTATTTGTGGCGAGGGGGGCGTGGGTTAGCGGAGTCTGCAGCGGGAGAGAGCGGTCGGAGACGAGCGGTGAGTAAGTAGGTCAAGTGCATGATGACATTCACCTGCTTCTCGTTTCAGTGATTGGCCTGGAGAGACCGTAAAAAGCCCCAGTTGGAACAGAGAGAGGGAGAGACAGACTGAGGGCTCGTGTGGGAGAGACTGTGGCGAGGGCACAGAGATACGCAGAAGTGCTGTATAAGTTTTGTTTGTTTTGCAGTGCCAGAGCGCCTGCCTGTATTCGTTGTTCCTACGGGACGCTCAATAAATTACCCGAGCCTCAGTCACGCTGACTCCGACTTCTTCCTGCCCTACTAAAGAACCTCATTACAGTATTTTCCTGGGGTAAAATTACAATGTAGATGTAGCCTGCAGGAATACATGACATTTAAACATTTTTAAAAAACTGAGATGTTTTCGGAATTTCAGCTGCAGCTTGAGGAGAAAATATTTCCAATCCAACATCAATGATATTCGTATTTGCTTTGCTGCTTGTACAATTGACACTTCAATTCAAATATCTAAAATAAGATTTAATTGAAAAGCCTTTTAACTAAGTTGATTAAAACTTTTGTACATGCACTATATTTGGTGTAACATTCAATATTATAATGTTCTTATTAACCTTAACTGTCAGCAGATTTGGAACAGATCTTTAATATTTGTATTTATATATGTAGTTATATATGTATATGTATATACACACACACACACACACACACACATATATATATATATATATATTGGAGATCAAAATTAGAGAGCAGATTGCCAAGAGACAGAAAGTTCCTCAGGTTCTCTTTTATGAGCAAAGCTTACCAATACTGTGTTCTTCTGTTCAGACTGGCACTGGATCCTCAAATGTTCACAAATTGTATTGAGAGTTATGATGACCCGCAGAGGCTTTTCACTCCATTTCCTTCGCAGTGGAGTCCAGCTAGGGACTCCTCTCTAAATTGTTTAGAGATGCTGGCAGTGTTTCTGGCACTCAGACAGTTCTTACCCTATCTGAGGGTTTGTCACATATTGGTCAGGACGGACAACATGACTGTGTTTTCGTACCTGAATTGTACCTGGGCGCAGACAAAGTTTCGGTCAGTCAGAGCGGTTCATGTCCCAGGTAAGCTGAACCTGGGAGTGGACCTACTTTCGAGGCAGGGCTTTCGAGGCAGTTTGCTTTGAGCATTACTATGCTTACATTGCCGGCTCTCTCGGCTATTCTTAACTCTTGGGCCCCCTCTTCAAGGTGCCTGTATGCCCTTAAGTGGAAGATTTTTGCCTCTTGGTGTAGGCGACATGACCTAGACCCAGTTCATTGCCCTGTAGGTTCAATACTGGAGTTTTTCAAAGGGGTTCCCTTTTAAAGTTTATGTGGCAGCCATATCTGCTGAGCATGTGCCCACGGGAGGTGTTTCTGTTGGATGTCACCCCCTGGTTTCCCATTTCATGCAAGGGTCGAGACAGCTTAGGCCTTTCCGCCCTGCACAAATTCCTTCATGGGATTTATCTATCATCCTGGAAGGCCTTGCAGGCCATCCATTTGAGCCATTGGAGTCTGTGTCAGAGAAGTTTTTGACCCTGAAGACGGTCCTTTTGGTGGCTCTGTCATCTCTTAAGAGAATAGGGGATCTGCAGGCTCTTTCAATCAACCCTATTTGTATATGGACTTTGTGCTGGTTAAAGTCTTGCTGCGACCTAGGCCTGAGTATATTCCTAAGGTTGTTTCGACCCCATTTCGCTTCCAGCAGGTGTTTTTGGAGGCTTTTTCCCCTTCTAATGTGGGGGCTAGAAGTGATGTGTGACTTCCTAGTCTTTGCCCGGTGAGGGCGTTGAAACTCTATGTTGACCGCGTAGCCCAGTGGCGATCTGAGTATATTCCTAAGGTTGTTTCGACCCCATTTCGCTTCCAGCAGGTGTTTTTGGAGGCTTTTTCCCCTTCTAATGTGGGGGCTGGAAGTGATGTGTGACTTCCTAGTCTTTGCCCGGTGAGGGCGTTGAAACTCTATGTTGACCGCGTAGCCCAGTGGCGTAGATATCAGTTACATATGTAACCTTGGTTCCCTAAGTAGGGAACGGGATGCTGGGTCGCCGGCCTTTCACATACCTTTCGATAGGTGCTTCCTTCATACATAGAAACCTGATGAAATTGCACATAGCATGCTGATATGAGCATATGAGACGTATTTCTCGGGGCAGTGCTAAGCGCTACTGGCCAATAAAATGGTGTGATGGTATAAAGGCAGACATTCGTCACACTGAAGATGTTCCCATAGTGATGGCTTCAGAGCGTCTTGTTCCCTATTTAAGGAACCAAGGTTACATACATAACCGAGATGATTTTTTCTAGTGAGCAATCAGCTTGTTGAAATTAAAGGTAGGCCTATGCCTCCACATCTGTGACCAGTGTTTACCGAGCTCTGATGACTGATGATCCAAAAATAAGTTTATTATTAAAAAGAACTGCTGAACATTAGTTCATAAATAAAATATATAATTGTTTAAATAAAATATATTGCTTAAATTGTTACTGCCTTGAGTTATTATTTTGGAATAAATGTAAAATGCTTAAAAACACTAAACTATTTCCCTGCAACATTAAGAGTTGGAATGTAGGAATGTAATAGACATATTCCTTTTTAATCATTCTTTCCTTGAGTTCCATAGCAAGCCAAACCTGTTTACTCTCAAAATGACTGAACGTGTGAACTTGAAAACATTTGACATATTATATATATATATATATATATATCTCAGTGGTGTTCTGAAATATATATGAATATATAACATATATGTTTAAATATGTAAATTATAAATATAAATATTTAATATATTTAAAAGATACTTATATTAAATATTTATATTATTATTATTATTATTGTTATTATTATTTTGGTAACACTTTGTTTTAAGGACCAATTCTCACTATTGGAGGCAAAAGTCGTATAGTTAATGATTAGTTAATAGTGAGAATTGATGCCCAAACTAAAGTGTGACTGTTTTTATTACAGATTTTATTACAGATTTTTAGTAAAAAATAAGCAACATATTAAGTGGAAATCATTTATTCCGAAAAATATTTATTGAGATTTTTTTAATTTAGTTTTTTAAGTGCCTTATAACATTTTCTCTATATACTGATTCGTGTTTACATTTTAAATTTGCTGATTCATAACTGATAAATGATTCTTCATGCATAACAAGGCTCTTTGTAGACTGGACAAAGAGATGTTCAGCCACACAAGTCGTGATCGCAGCAGTGGACGTTCTCCCCTGGTGTGCAGGACTCCTCACATGTGTGGGACAAAAAATGTGCTGAAAAAAGACATTAATATTTTAAATACACCATTTATGTATGTAATTTTATACAAGAAACTCACCTGGGGTGTTTTTGTTCAGAAAATTAACATGTATTGAAATGAAAATTACCTGTCAGATAAGGACGGATTCAGAACCTGTTAGATGAGATAGCTTTGTTCCACATACTGTAAAAGTACAGTATTTTCCTGGGGCAAAATTACAATGTCTATGAGTCTTGAGCCTGCAGGAAAACATGACATTTAAAAACATTTTTGGAATTTCAGCTGCAGCTTGAGGGAAAAATATTTCCAATCCAACATCAATGATATTCGTATTTGCTGTACTGCTTGTGCAAATTGCACTTCAATTCACATATCTGAAATAAAAATGAATAATTAAGTTGATTAAAACTTTTGTACATGATTTTATCAACCTTAACTGACAGCAGATTTGGAACAGATCTTTAAAATAATGTAGTCATATATATATTTGCCATCACAGGAATAAGTTACATTTTAAAATTTAACTGTTTTCGTATAATAGTTACTTTAAACTGTAATAATATTTCTCAGTATTACTATTTACTGCATTTGTGATCAAATTAATGCAGCCTTAGCATTAGAGTGAGCATAAGAGACTTTCAAAAATATAAAAAAAATCTTACTGATTCGAAACTTTTATAATGTAGTATACAAAAAACAGTATACTTCCTCATATATCATGCTAGATATAATAATATAATGCTTTCCAAACATGTTCGCTTGGCAAAAATTGTGCGCAGTTCCTTAAATTAAGGGGAGGCACAATTGACCCGCTGACACATCTTACCCCACACTCCTCTACAGTATGTGAATTTATGCCCCATAATTGACTTCTAATATCTTTACTACTAAAGATATTTCCTAACATCCAACATAGCATTTTCTCACTGGATCTGAGCGTCCATCCATAACAATCCTGCAGTCTGCTGGTCATCAGTGCTGGCTGCTGGTGAGCTCATCGGTGGGTGTGCTGTTTTCTGTCTGGCTGTGGGACTCTCTGGCCTTAATACACTCCTCTACTACTTTGTAGACTGCTGATGGGGTATGAACCAAACCATTTATCAAAACCATCTGTACTTTTTCTCTTGCACTTCAGCAATATATAGTATAAATAAAATATATTTATTCTTATTTATTTATAAATCATTTAGCAACAATTAATTAGCATTTATACTTATTTATTATAAATTAATTAGCAAGATATCTGAGCTACACTCCCATTCAGTAAAAATGTTCCACATCTGTCAAGATTTTCAGTAAATATTTCTTTGAATTTTCAGATTCATTGTGTCACGAATACGGTCCTTGGCCTTCCGGCCGATTGCCACTAGAGGTCACTCTACCATTACATTGACTCTCACACTACACAGACTGTTACGTGTATTGTTCTGCATTTTCCACTCCCCTAGTGTTAGCTGCCTTACCGAGCCATTCCGTGTTTTCTGTTTTAGTCTTGTGTATTGTTCTGCGTTTTCCACTCCCCTAGCGATAGCTGCATTACCGAGCCTAGTGTCTTGTTTTCCTTGTTTTCATCGTCTTGCCTTGTCTGTTTCCCTGTGTTCTGATCACTGCCTGTGGACCTGGATTATCCCTCGAGTCTCGCCCAATTGGATACTGTTCGCCCCTGCCTGGACCTTTGCCTTGTACCTGGATTATCCCTC
>NW_015506679.1:103745-106581 GCF_001515645.1 Sinocyclocheilus grahami
ATATATCTCAGTGGTGTTCTGAAATATATATGAAAATATAACATATATGTTTAAATATGTAAATTATAAATATAAATATTTAATATATTTAAAAGATACTTATATTAAATATTTATATTATTATTATTATTATTGTTATTATTATTTTGGTAACACTTTGTTTTAAGGACCAATTCTCACTATTGGAGGCAAAAGTCGTATAGTTAATGATTAGTTAATAGTGAGAATTGATGCCCAAACTAAAGTGTGACTGTTTTTATTACAGATTTTATTACAGATTTTTAGTAAAAAATAAGCAACATATTAAGTGGAAATCATTTATTCCGAAAAATATTTATTGAGATTTTTTTAATTTAGTTTTTTAAGTGCCTTATAACATTTTCTCTATATACTGATTCGTGTTTACATTTTAAATTTGCTGATTCATAACTGATAAATGATTCTTCATGCATAACAAGGCTCTTTGTAGACTGGACAAAGAGATGTTCAGCCACACAAGTCGTGATCGCAGCAGTGGACGTTCTCCCCTGGTGTGCAGGACTCCTCACATGTGTGGGACAAAAAATGTGCTGAAAAAAGACATTAATATTTTAAATACACCATTTATGTATGTAATTTTATACAAGAAACTCACCTGGGGTGTTTTTGTTCAGAAAATTAACATGTATTGAAATGAAAATTACCTGTCAGATAAGGACGGATTCAGAACCTGTTAGATGAGATAGCTTTGTTCCACATACTGTAAAAGTACAGTATTTTCCTGGGGCAAAATTACAATGTCTATGAGTCTTGAGCCTGCAGGAAAACATGACATTTAAAAACATTTTTGGAATTTCAGCTGCAGCTTGAGGGAAAAATATTTCCAATCCAACATCAATGATATTCGTATTTGCTGTACTGCTTGTGCAAATTGCACTTCAATTCACATATCTGAAATAAAAATGAATAATTAAGTTGATTAAAACTTTTGTACATGATTTTATCAACCTTAACTGACAGCAGATTTGGAACAGATCTTTAAAATAATGTAGTCATATATATATTTGCCATCACAGGAATAAGTTACATTTTAAAATTTAACTGTTTTCGTATAATAGTTACTTTAAACTGTAATAATATTTCTCAGTATTACTATTTACTGCATTTGTGATCAAATTAATGCAGCCTTAGCATTAGAGTGAGCATAAGAGACTTTCAAAAATATAAAAAAAATCTTACTGATTCGAAACTTTTATAATGTAGTATACAAAAAACAGTATACTTCCTCATATATCATGCTAGATATAATAATATAATGCTTTCCAAACATGTTCGCTTGGCAAAAATTGTGCACAGTTCCTTAAATTAAGGGGAGGCACAATTGACCCGCTGACACATCTTACCCCACACTCCTCTACAGTATGTGAATTTATGCCCCATAATTGACTTCTAATATCTTTACTACTTTTCCTAACATCCAACATAGCATTTTCTCACTGGATCTGAGTGTCCATCCATAACAATCTTGCAGTCTGCTGGTCATCAGTGCTGGCTGCTGGTGAGCTCATCGGTGGGTGTGCTGTTTTCTGTCTGGCTGTGGGACTCTCTGGCCTTGATACACTCCTCTACTACTTTGTAGACTGCTGATGGGGTATGAACCAAACCATTTATCAAAACCATCTGTACTTTTTCTCTTGCACTTCAGCAATATATAGTATAAATAAAATATATTTATTCTTATTTATTTATAAATCATTTAGCAACAATTAATTAGCATTTATACTTATTTATTATAAATTAATTAGCAAGATATCTGAGCTACACTCCCATTCAGTAAAAATGTTCCACATCTGTCAAGATTTTCAGTAAATATTTCTTTGAATTTTCAGATTCATTGTGTCACGAATACGGTCCTTGGCCTTCCGGCCGATTGCCACTAGAGGTCACTCTACCATTACATTGACTCTCACACTACACAGACTGTTACGTGTATTGTTCTGCATTTTCCACTCCCCTAGTGTTAGCTGCCTTACCGAGCCATTCCGTGTTTTCTGTTTTAGTCTCGTGTATTGTTCTGCATTTTCCACTCCCCTAGTGTTAGCTGCCTTCCCGAGCCATTCCGTGTTTTGAACCAAGTCACAGCTGATCTTCATGAACCAAGTCAAGTCACAGCTGATCTTCATGAACCTAGTCAATTCACAGTTATTCTTCATGAGGCAAGTCAAGTCACACCTGATCTTCATGAACCAAGTCAATTCACAGTTATTCTTCATGAGGCAAGTCAAGTCACAGTTATTCTTCATGAGGCAAGTCAAGTCACAGTTGATCGTCATGAACCAAGTCAAGTCACAGCTGATCTTCCCGAGTCCAGTCAAGTCACAGCTGATCTTCCCGAGTCCAGTCAAGTCACAGCTGATCTTCCCGAGTCCAGTCAAGTCACAGCTGATCTTCCCGAGTCCAGTCAAGTCACAGCTGATCTTCCCGAGTCCAGTCAAGTCACAGCTGATCTTCCCGAGTCCAGTCAAGTCACAGCTGATCTTCATGAACCAAGTCAAGTCACAGTTTATTATCATGAGTCCAGTCACGTCACAGCTGATCGTCCAGAGTCACGTCACGTCACAGCTGATCATCCAGAGTCATGGCACGTCACAGCTGATCGTCCAGAGTCACGGCACGTCACAGCTGATCGTCAGGAGTCTTGTCATATCCTGTCTGTTGCACCCAGATCTTCAAGGTCAGTCTTTCGGTATCCCAGTCTGGTATCTAGTGTGAGGGATACACCACTGGTGTCTGCACGCACAGCTGGTATCCCCAAACCTACTCACTCTAACCCTTCTGTTCCTGAACTAATTCCCCT
>NW_015506679.1:106742-112678 GCF_001515645.1 Sinocyclocheilus grahami
CGTCACAGCTGATCGTCCAGAGTCACGTCACGTCACAGCTGATCATCCAGAGTCATGGCACGTCACAGCTGATCGTCCAGAGTCACGGCACGTCACAGCTGATCGTCAGGAGTCTTGTCATATCCTGTCTGTTGCACCCAGATCTTCAAGGTCAGTCTTTCGGTATCCCAGTCTGGTATCTAGTGTGAGGGATACACCACTGGTGTCTGCACGCACAGCTGGTATCCCCAAACCTACTCACTCTAACCCTTCTGTTCCTGAACTTATTCCCCTGTCTGAAGTGTTTCCCCTGATGGTGATCGCTTTTTGGTGTGTTTAGGCTGCATACACCACCACAGAACTCCCAGAGGCGGCGGCGCCCACTATTAGGTCTTCAGAGGTGGCAGCTGAAGCTGCAGAATCTCCTGAGGTAGTGGTGCTCGTTGCTGTGTTCCCTGAAGCAATGGCATTGCAGTTTCTCCAGAGGTGGCGGCGCATGCTGCAGAACCTCCCGAAGCAGCGGTGCTCGCTTCAGCTCCTTGCGTGGTGGTGGTGCCCAGAAACGCACTTTCAACCTGTCATGTCAAGGTCGAAGGAACCTTTGCCGAACTCTCCCTGTATGTTGAGGGCACTTCTGTAGAACCTCCAGAGGTGTCAGTAGTACCCACCTGTGAACTTCCTGCCTGTTCTGTCAAGGCTAAGGAGGCCGTCTGTGAACTCACTTCCCGTCCTGTCACGGCTATGGAGGCCGTTTGTGAGATCTTTGCCTGTCCTGTCACGGCTATGAAGGCCGTCTGTGAACTCTCTGCCCATCCTGTCATGGCTATGGAGGCCGTCTGTGAACTCACTGCACATCCTGTCATGGCTATAGAGGCCGTTTGCGAACTCTCTGCTCGTCCTGTCACTGCTATGGAGGCCGTTTGTGAAAGAACTGTCTGTCCCATCCATGAGACTGTATATGCTCTGTCTGTCTATTGTGTCTCAGTTTTCCCCAGGTCCCAGTCCCTACCAGGGAGGACTCCTGTTCACGAGTATAGCCCACGGAGGGCTCCTGTTCACGAGTATAGCCCACGGAGGGCTCCTGTTCCCGAGTTAAGCCCAGGGAGGGCTCCTGTTCCCGAGTTAAGTCCACGGAGGTAGTTCATGTGGTTCATGTCCCTGAGTTAGGCACAGGGTGGGCTCCTGCTATGTCTGCTCCACCATGGTGGGCTTCTGCTCTGTCTGCTCCGCCCTGGTGGGCTCCTGCTCTGTCTGCTCCGCCATGGAGGTCTTCTGCTCCGTCTGCTGCCCGTGGTGGTGGTGTGGGGTGGGGGGGGGGGGGGCGCGCGGGGGGGGGGGGGGGGGGGGGGGGGCTCTGTCACGAATACGGTCCTTGGTCTTCTGGCCGATTGCCACTAGAGGTCACTCTACTATTACATTGACTCTCACACTACACAGACTGTTACATGTCACTCCGGACTACAGTTCCCATCATCCATTGCACTTACACAGCTGAATTTACTGATCACACAGCTGTCACTATCACAAATAATATAATAACATAGAAATATATAAATTGTGAAATTAAACATTATATATATATACATATATATTTTTTTCCCACCAAATGTTTTATATCTTGCAGATATTTAATAATAATAATAATAATAATAAGGATTTAATAATTTTCCAAAACATGCATATAATATTATTAACATAATAATTAAATGCATAGAATTTTGCAAAGACAAAATTTGTTTATATTTTTATTTTTTTAAAGAAGAGTATACAGAGCAAGATAGGGTAAATTAATATAAAAGCTAAGAAATAAAGTTTTTTTTTTTAACAGAATGTTACAAACTTTGATCTTCAAGGTAACTTCTGTTGACATTACATTTACATTTATACAATTGGACACATTTATCTAAAGCGACTTGCATTGCATTCAAGTCAGTCAGATCATTTATATGAGTAGATGTGCTTAGCTGGGGTCGAAATATCACACATTCCAAGAAGAATTCTAAGAGCAACAGAAGAACAATGTCACAAAAAAGGTCAATAGCCATGTCCAAGAAATGCCATCCATTAGCCTGCCCATCTAATATGGGTAAAGAATCTCTAAAGAATGAACAACTGCAGCAACTCTAGTATTTTTTCCACATCAGTACAAAACTGCCAACTCCAATGTTACTGTGTGAATTTATAGCACCCCAACTCCGTTTTCAATGAGAGGCTCCCCATTTCTTACTCTCATTTATTCCCATGCTGCCTCTCCTTTCACACTAAAGCCTGATTCGCTGAGTGGTATGGGGGCAGTGAGGGGCACAATGTCTCAGTTCGGCTTGCACAATGGCTGAACATTCCCAGTGCAGATGTCCTGTTGTTAGAGAAAAAACAAATTTGTATCTAATTCCAAATCTCATACCTTTAAACTAACTAGAATCTGTAGCTGGCGTGTTTCCCATACCAGATCATTCAGAGACCAAATTTGATTCATGAAAACATTTATGAGAATCTCTTCAAACAGAACTGACAGGGGGAAAAAAATCCTGGAAAATGTATATATAAATTTCTTTCAACCACTAAACTTTATTTTATATAATGTATCACTTGCAATTCTCTATTTAATTCCCTGTTCATATTTGATGAAACAGTAACATTTAAGTGAAATAAGAATGTAGAAACCAAGTCAATACACTAAAATAAAAGTTGCATTAGGACTAAGCTGTGCAACCAAATTCAAAGTGCTTATTTTTGATGTACATGCATTACTTTTATTTGTATGCTCGAACTAGACACTGGAATTTTTTGTATTGATGTATATTAGACCTCATGTGTCAGGTGTAGCTGCTCAGTTTAGAAGGGTGTTTATGAAAGGAAGTGCATCTACTCCACCCCGTGGGAAAGAACAGTAGCTGCAGTGGGTGTGAGCAGTTAATGATGCATGAGTAATCCACTGAACCCTGTCCAGCCCCCTGCTGCAGGTCTCAACACACTATCATGGGTCACCTCCACTGTGAGCCTTTCATTACAACTGTTTTATCATAAATAACTAATCAGGATACACTTTGAGGGCAGGGGAAATCCACAAATCATAGAGCATACACAATGTTACTGTGTGAATTTATAGCACCCCAACTCCGTTTTCAATGAGAGGCTCCCCATTTCTTACTCTCATTTATTCCCATGCTGCCTCTCCTTTCAAACTAAAGCCTGATTCGCTGAGTGGTATGGGGGCAGTGCGGGGCACAATGTCTCAGTTTGGCTTGCACAATGGCTGAACATTCCCAGTGCAGATGTCCTGTTGTTAGAGAAAAAACAAATTTGTATCTAATTCCAAATCTCATACCTTTAAACTAACTAGAATCTGTAGCTGGCGTGTTTCCCATACCAGATCATTCAGAGACCAAATTTGATTCATGAAAACATTTATGAGAATCTCTTCAAACAGAACTGACAGGGGGAAAAAAAATCCTGGAAAATGTATATATAAATTTCTTTCAACCACTAAACTTTATTTTATATAATGTATCACTTGCAATTCTCTATTTAATTCCCTGTTCATATTTGATGAAACAGTAACATTTAAGTGAAATAAGAATGTAGAAACCAAGTCAATACACAAAAATAAAAGTTGCATTAGGACTAAGCTGTGCATCCAAATTCAAAGTGCTTATTTTTGATGTACATGCATTACTTTTATTTGTATGCTCGAACTAGACACTGTGGAATTTTTTGTATTGATGTATATTAGACCTCATGTGTCAGGTGTAGCTGCTCAGTTTAGAAGGGTGTTTATGAAAGGAAGTGCATCTACTCCACCCCGTGGGAAAGAACAGTAGCTGCAGTGGGTGTGAGCAGTTAATGATGCATGAGTAATCCACTGAACCCTGTCCAGCCCCCTGCTGCAGGTCTCAACACACTATCATGGGTCACCTCCACTGTGAGCCTTTCATTACAACTGTTTTATCATAAATAACTAATCAGGATACACTTTGAGGGCAGGGGAAATCCACAAATCATAGAGCATACATTGTGATGTTATGCGGATTATGGGGAGTCTATCAGTCAGTACTATAACCATTACGGTAAGAGTCTCTTATGCTTACCATCTTATGTGATCTTACTATCTCTTATGCTTTAAATAACTGTTTTCTATTGTAACATATTTTAAAATGTAATCTATTCCAGTGATGACAGATTTTCAGTGTCATTACTCCAGTCTTCAGTGTCACACGATCCTTCAGAAATCCGTCTAATATGCTGATTTGCTGCTCAAGAAACATTTCTTATCAATGTTGAAAACTCTCTGATGAAAAGAAAGTATATTAAATAAATATATATATAAATAATTATATAATTTTAAATTAAAAAAAGTATCAGTAGGAGACAAGTGACTGTCTTCATGAGTTAGTCAATGATGGCCTCCTAGCCGAGAAGGTTTTAAATGAAGGCTTTAAAAAAAATCGAATAAATATTATGACTTCCTAAAAACACTTTCAAGAGTGAAAAGAAGAAAACGCACCGTCAGTATCAATGCTTGGCTCTCTGGGGGTTATTTGTGTCCTGCAAATCTTGAATATGTGGCGCACTTGGTTGTAGAAAGCCTTTTTTAGATATGTTTTCTTATGCGTCCTCCAGACTTCAAGATGAAACTGCTCTACGGCAAGAAGCAGAAAACAACCTCAACACCTTCAGACAAGTAAGGAACACTCCATTCGTCTCATTCATGTATCATGAATAAGTTAGCAAATTGCTATCATGAATTTCACTTTTGATTCCAGGATGTGGATGAAGCGGCTCTGAACTGTGTGCAGCTGGAGAGGAAGATTGATGCTCTGCAGGATGAGATCAATTTCCTGAAGAAGGTCCACGAGGAGGTGTAATATCTCTCCCACTCTTTCCACTCTACCTCCATCTGTTCACTTCATACCTGTCTCCTTTGATTTTACTCCAACTGGCATATCTGTCTTAAATCTGTTAATTTAATCTGGCTATTTGTAGCTACAGTAGTGTAAAAAAGTGTTGGCCCCCTTCCTGATTTCTTATTTTTTTGCATGTTTCTCACACTTTAACACAAGTGAACACAACATGCAGTTTTTGAATGAAGGTTTTTATTATTAAGGGAAAACAAAATCCAAAACTACATGGCCCTGTGTGAAAAAGTGTTTGCCCCCCTAAACCTAATAACAGGTTGGGCTACCCTTGGCAGCAACAACTGCAATCAAGCGTTTGCGATAACTTGCAATGAGTCTGTTACAGCGCTGTGGAGGAATTTTGGTCCACTCATCTATGCAGAATTGTTGTAATTCAGCCACATTGGAGGGTTTTCGAGCATGAACCGCCTTTTTAAGGTCATGCCACAGCATCTCAATAGGATTCAGGTCAGGACTTTGACTAGGCCACTCCAAAGTCTTCATTTTGTTTTTCTTCAGCCATTCAGAGGTGGACTTGCTGGTGTGTTTTGGATCATTGTCCTGCTGCAGAACCCAAGTTCGCTTCAGCTTGAGATCACGAACAGATGGCCGGACATTCAACTTTAGGATTTTTTGGTAAACAGCAGAATTCATGGTTCCATTTATCACAGCAAGTCTTCCAGGTCCTGAAGCAGCAAAACAGCCCCACACCATCACACTACCACCACCATATTTTACTGTTGGTATGATGTTCTTTTTCTGAAATGCAGTGTTACTTTTACGCCAGACGTAATGGGACACACACCTTCCAAAAAGTTCAACTTATGTCTCGTCAGTCCACAGAGTATTTTCCCAAAAGTCTTGGGGATCATCAAGATGTTTTCTGGCAAAACTGAGACGAGCCTTTATGTCGGCCGGCCACTCCTGGGAAGGTTCTCCACTGTTCCATGTTTTTGCCATTTGTGAATAATGGCTCTCACTGTGGTTCTTATTGTTGTTTGTCACACTTTAATGTTTCAGATCATCAAACAAATTTAAATATTAGTAAAAGATAACACAAGT
>NW_015506679.1:113433-117135 GCF_001515645.1 Sinocyclocheilus grahami
TATACAGAGCAAGATAGGGTAAATTAATATAAAAGCTAAGAAATAAAGTTTTTTTTTTTAACAGAATGTTACAAACTTTGATCTTCAAGGTAACTTCTGTTGACATTACATTTACATTTATACAATTGGACACATTTATCTAAAGCGACTTGCATTGCATTCAAGTCAGTCAGATCATTTATATGAGTAGATGTGCTTAGCTGGGGTCGAAATATCACACATTCCAAGAAGAATTCTAAGAGCAACAGAAGAACAATGTCACAAAAAAGGTCAATAGCCATGTCCAAGAAATGCCATCCATTAGCCTGCCCATCTAATATGGGTAAAGAATCTCTAAAGAATGAACAACTGCAGCAACTCTAGTATTTTTTCCACATCAGTACAAAACTGCCAACTACAATGTTACTGTGTGAATTTATAGCACCCCAACTCCGTTTTCAATGAGAGGCTCCCCATTTCTTACTCTCATTTATTCCCATGCTGCCTCTCCTTTCAAACTAAAGCCTGATTCGCTGAGTGGTATGGGGGCAGTGCGGGGCACAATGTCTCAGTTTGGCTTGCACAATGGCTGAACATTCCCAGTGCAGATGTCCTGTTGTTAGAGAAAAAACAAATTTGTATCTAATTCCAAATCTCATACCTTTAAACTAACTAGAATCTGTAGCTGGCGTGTTTCCCATACCAGATCATTCAGAGACCAAATTTGATTCATGAAAACATTTATGAGAATCTCTTCAAACAGAACTGACAGGGGGAAAAAAAATCCTGGAAAATGTATATATAAATTTCTTTCAACCACTAAACTTTATTTTATATAATGTATCACTTGCAATTCTCTATTTAATTCCCTGTTCATATTTGATGAAACAGTAACATTTAAGTGAAATAAGAATGTAGAAACCAAGTCAATACACAAAAATAAAAGTTGCATTAGGACTAAGCTGTGCATCCAAATTCAAAGTGCTTATTTTTGATGTACATGCATTACTTTTATTTGTATGCTCGAACTAGACACTGTGGAATTTTTTGTATTGATGTATATTAGACCTCATGTGTCAGGTGTAGCTGCTCAGTTTAGAAGGGTGTTTATGAAAGGAAGTGCATCTACTCCACCCCGTGGGAAAGAACAGTAGCTGCAGTGGGTGTGAGCAGTTAATGATGCATGAGTAATCCACTGAACCCTGTCCAGCCCCCTGCTGCAGGTCTCAACACACTATCATGGGTCACCTCCACTGTGAGCCTTTCATTACAACTGTTTTATCATAAATAACTAATCAGGATACACTTTGAGGGCAGGGGAAATCCACAAATCATAGAGCATACATTGTGATGTTATGCGGATTATGGGGAGTCTATCAGTCAGTACTATAACCATTACGGTAAGAGTCTCTTATGCTTACCATCTTATGTGATCTTACTATCTCTTATGCTTTAAATAACTGTTTTCTATTGTAACATATTTTAAAATGTAATCTATTCCAGTGATGACAGATTTTCAGTGTCATTACTCCAGTCTTCAGTGTCACACGATCCTTCAGAAATCCGTCTAATATGCTGATTTGCTGCTCAAGAAACATTTCTTATCAATGTTGAAAACTCTCTGATGAAAAGAAAGTATATTAAATAAATATATATATAAATAATTATATAATTTTAAATAAAAAAAAGTATCAGTAGGAGACAAGTGACTGTCTTCATGAGTTAGTCAATGACGGCCTCCTAGCCGAGAAGGTTTTAAATGAAGGCTTTAAAAAAAATCGAATAAATATTATGACTTCCTAAAAACACTTTCAAGAGTGAAAAGAAGAAAACGCACCGTCAGTATCAATGCTTGGCTCTCTGGGGGTTATTTGTGTCCTGCAAATCTTGAATATGTGGCGCACTTGGTTGTAGAAAGCCTTTTTTAGATATGTTTTCTTATGCGTCCTCCAGACTTCAAGATGAAACTGCTCTACGGCAAGAAGCAGAAAACAACCTCAACACCTTCAGACAAGTAAGGAACACTCCATTCGTCTCATTCATGTATCATGAATAAGTTAGCAAATTGCTATCATGAATTTCACTTTTGATTCCAGGATGTGGATGAAGCGGCTCTGAACTGTGTGCAGCTGGAGAGGAAGATTGATGCTCTGCAGGATGAGATCAATTTCCTGAAGAAGGTCCACGAGGAGGTGTAATATCTCTCCCACTCTTTCCACTCTACCTCCATCTGTTCACTTCATACCTGTCTCCTTTGATTTTACTCCAACTGGCATATCTGTCTTAAATCTGTTAATTTAATCTGGCTATTTGTAGCTACAGTAGTGTAAAAAAGTGTTGGCCCCCTTCCTGATTTCTTATTTTTTTGCATGTTTCTCACACTTTAACACAAGTGAACACAACATGCAGTTTTTGAATGAAGGTTTTTATTATTAAGGGAAAACAAAATCCAAAACTACATGGCCCTGTGTGAAAAAGTGTTTGCCCCCCTAAACCTAATAACAGGTTGGGCTACCCTTGGCAGCAACAACTGCAATCAAGCGTTTGCGATAACTTGCAATGAGTCTGTTACAGCGCTGTGGAGGAATTTTGGTCCACTCATCTATGCAGAATTGTTGTAATTCAGCCACATTGGAGGGTTTTCGAGCATGAACCGCCTTTTTAAGGTCATGCCACAGCATCTCAATAGGATTCAGGTCAGGACTTTGACTAGGCCACCCCAAAGTCTTCATTTTGTTTTTCTTCAGCCATTCAGAGGTGGACTTGCGGGTGTGTTTTGGATCATTGTCCTGCTGCAGAACCCAAGTTCGCTTCAGCTTGAGATCACGAACAGATGGCCGGACATTCAACTTTAGGATTTTTTGGTAAACAGCAGAATTCATGGTTCCATTTATCACAGCAAGTCTTCCAGGTCCTGAAGCAGCAAAACAGCCCCACACCATCACACTACCACCACCATATTTTACTGTTGGTATGATGTTCTTTTTCTGAAATGCAGTGTTACTTTTACGCCAGACGTAATGGGACACACACCTTCCAAAAAGTTCAACTTATGTCTCGTCAGTCCACAGAGTATTTCCCCAAAAGTCTTGGGGATCATCAAGATGTTTTCTGGCAAAACTGAGACGAGCCTTTATGTTCTTTTTGCTCAGCAGCGGTTTTCAACTTGGAACTCTGCCATGCAGACCGTTTTTTCCCAGTCTCTTTCTTATGGTGGAGTCATGAACACTGACCTTAACTGAGGCAAGTGAGGCCTGCAGTTCTTTGGATGTTGTTGTGGGGTCTTTTGTGACCTCTTCGATGAGTTGTCGCTGTGCTCTTGGGGTAATTTTGGTAGGCCGGCCACTCCTGGGAAGGTTCTCCACTGTTCCATGTTTTTGCCATTTGTGAATAATGGCTCTCACTGTGGTTCGCTGGAGTCCCAAAGCTTTAGAAATGGCTTTATAACCTTTTCCAGACTGATAGATCTCAATTACTTTCTTTCTCATTTGTTTCTGAATTTCTTTGGATCTCGGCATGATGTCTAGCTTTTGAGGATCTTTTGGTCTACTTCACTTTGTCAGGCAGGTCCTATTTAAGAGATTTCTTGATTGCGAACAGGTGTGGCAGTAATCAGGCCTGGGTGTGCTAGAGAAATTGAACTCAGGTGTGATAAACCACAGTTTTAACAAGGGGGCAAACACTTCTTCACACAGGGCCATGTAGTTTTGGATTTTGTGTTCC
>NW_015506679.1:118888-123233 GCF_001515645.1 Sinocyclocheilus grahami
TATACAGAGCAAGATAGGGTAAATTAATATAAAAGCTAAGAAATAAAGTTTTTTTTTTTAACAGAATGTTACAAACTTTGATCTTCAAGGTAACTTCTGTTGACATTACATTTACATTTATACAATTGGACACATTTATCTAAAGCGACTTGCATTGCATTCAAGTCAGTCAGATCATTTATATGAGTAGATGTGCTTAGCTGGGGTCGAAATATCACACATTCCAAGAAGAATTCTAAGAGCAACAGAAGAACAATGTCACAAAAAAGGTCAATAGCCATGTCCAAGAAATGCCATCCATTAGCCTGCCCATCTAATATGGGTAAAGAATCTCTAAAGAATGAACAACTGCAGCAACTCTAGTATTTTTTCCACATCAGTACAAAACTGCCAACTACAATGTTACTGTGTGAATTTATAGCACCCCAACTCCGTTTTCAATGAGAGGCTCCCCATTTCTTACTCTCATTTATTCCCATGCTGCCTCTCCTTTCAAACTAAAGCCTGATTCGCTGAGTGGTATGGGGGCAGTGCGGGGCACAATGTCTCAGTTTGGCTTGCACAATGGCTGAACATTCCCAGTGCAGATGTCCTGTTGTTAGAGAAAAAACAAATTTGTATCTAATTCCAAATCTCATACCTTTAAACTAACTAGAATCTGTAGCTGGCGTGTTTCCCATACCAGATCATTCAGAGACCAAATTTGATTCATGAAAACATTTATGAGAATCTCTTCAAACAGAACTGACAGGGGGAAAAAAAATCCTGGAAAATGTATATATAAATTTCTTTCAACCACTAAACTTTATTTTATATAATGTATCACTTGCAATTCTCTATTTAATTCCCTGTTCATATTTGATGAAACAGTAACATTTAAGTGAAATAAGAATGTAGAAACCAAGTCAATACACAAAAATAAAAGTTGCATTAGGACTAAGCTGTGCATCCAAATTCAAAGTGCTTATTTTTGATGTACATGCATTACTTTTATTTGTATGCTCGAACTAGACACTGTGGAATTTTTTGTATTGATGTATATTAGACCTCATGTGTCAGGTGTAGCTGCTCAGTTTAGAAGGGTGTTTATGAAAGGAAGTGCATCTACTCCACCCCGTGGGAAAGAACAGTAGCTGCAGTGGGTGTGAGCAGTTAATGATGCATGAGTAATCCACTGAACCCTGTCCAGCCCCCTGCTGCAGGTCTCAACACACTATCATGGGTCACCTCCACTGTGAGCCTTTCATTACAACTGTTTTATCATAAATAACTAATCAGGATACACTTTGAGGGCAGGGGAAATCCACAAATCATAGAGCATACATTGTGATGTTATGCGGATTATGGGGAGTCTATCAGTCAGTACTATAACCATTACGGTAAGAGTCTCTAATGCTTACCATCTTATGTGATCTTACTATCTCTTATGCTTTAAATAACTGTTTTCTATTGTAACATATTTTAAAATGTAATCTATTCCAGTGATGACAGATTTTCAGTGTCATTACTCCAGTCTTCAGTGTCACACGATCCTTCAGAAATCCGTCTAATATGCTGATTTGCTGCTCAAGAAACATTTCTTATCAATGTTGAAAACTCTCTGATGAAAAGAAAGTATATTAAATAAATATATATATAAATAATTATATAATTTTAAATAAAAAAAAGTATCAGTAGGAGACAAGTGACTGTCTTCATGAGTTAGTCAATGACGGCCTCCTAGCCGAGAAGGTTTTAAATGAAGGCTTTAAAAAAAATCGAATAAATATTATGACTTCCTAAAAACACTTTCAAGAGTGAAAAGAAGAAAACGCACCGTCAGTATCAATGCTTGGCTCTCTGGGGGTTATTTGTGTCCTGCAAATCTTGAATATGTGGCGCACTTGGTTGTAGAAAGCCTTTTTTAGATATGTTTTCTTATGCGTCCTCCAGACTTCAAGATGAAACTGCTCTACGGCAAGAAGCAGAAAACAACCTCAACACCTTCAGACAAGTAAGGAACACTCCATTCGTCTCATTCATGTATCATGAATAAGTTAGCAAATTGCTATCATGAATTTCACTTTTGATTCCAGGATGTGGATGAAGCGGCTCTGAACTGTGTGCAGCTGGAGAGGAAGATTGATGCTCTGCAGGATGAGATCAATTTCCTGAAGAAGGTCCACGAGGAGGTGTAATATCTCTCCCACTCTTTCCACTCTACCTCCATCTGTTCACTTCATACCTGTCTCCTTTGATTTTACTCCAACTGGCATATCTGTCTTAAATCTGTTAATTTAATCTGGCTATTTGTAGCTACAGTAGTGTAAAAAAGTGTTGGCCCCCTTCCTGATTTCTTATTTTTTTGCATGTTTCTCACACTTTAACACAAGTGAACACAACATGCAGTTTTTGAATGAAGGTTTTTATTATTAAGGGAAAACAAAATCCAAAACTACATGGCCCTGTGTGAAAAAGTGTTTGCCCCCCTAAACCTAATAACAGGTTGGGCTACCCTTGGCAGCAACAACTGCAATCAAGCGTTTGCGATAACTTGCAATGAGTCTGTTACAGCGCTGTGGAGGAATTTTGGTCCACTCATCTATGCAGAATTGTTGTAATTCAGCCACATTGGAGGGTTTTCGAGCATGAACCGCATGAAAACATTTATGAGAATCTCTTCAAACAGAACTGACAGGGGGAAAAAAAATCCTGGAAAATGTATATATAAATTTCTTTCAACCACTAAACTTTATTTTATATAATGTATCACTTGCAATTCTCTATTTAATTCCCTGTTCATATTTGATGAAACAGTAACATTTAAGTGAAATAAGAATGTAGAAACCAAGTCAATACACAAAAATAAAAGTTGCATTAGGACTAAGCTGTGCATCCAAATTCAAAGTGCTTATTTTTGATGTACATGCATTACTTTTATTTGTATGCTCGAACTAGACACTGTGGAATTTTTTGTATTGATGTATATTAGACCTCATGTGTCAGGTGTAGCTGCTCAGTTTAGAAGGGTGTTTATGAAAGGAAGTGCATCTACTCCACCCCGTGGGAAAGAACAGTAGCTGCAGTGGGTGTGAGCAGTTAATGATGCATGAGTAATCCACTGAACCCTGTCCAGCCCCCTGCTGCAGGTCTCAACACACTATCATGGGTCACCTCCACTGTGAGCCTTTCATTACAACTGTTTTATCATAAATAACTAATCAGGATACACTTTGAGGGCAGGGGAAATCCACAAATCATAGAGCATACATTGTGATGTTATGCGGATTATGGGGAGTCTATCAGTCAGTACTATAACCATTACGGTAAGAGTCTCTTATGCTTACCATCTTATGTGATCTTACTATCTCTTATGCTTTAAATAACTGTTTTCTATTGTAACATATTTTAAAATGTAATCTATTCCAGTGATGACAGATTTTCAGTGTCATTACTCCAGTCTTCAGTGTCACACGATCCTTCAGAAATCCGTCTAATATGCTGATTTGCTGCTCAAGAAACATTTCTTATCAATGTTGAAAACTCTCTGATGAAAAGAAAGTATATTAAATAAATATATATATAAATAATTATATAATTTTAAATTAAAAAAAGTATCAGTAGGAGACAAGTGACTGTCTTCATGAGTTAGTCAATGATGGCCTCCTAGCCGAGAAGGTTTTAAATGAAGGCTTTAAAAAAAATCGAATAAATATTATGACTTCCTAAAAACACTTTCAAGAGTGAAAAGAAGAAAACGCACCGTCAGTATCAATGCTTGGCTCTCTGGGGGTTATTTGTGTCCTGCAAATCTTGAATATGTGGCGCACTTGGTTGTAGAAAGCCTTTTTTAGATATGTTTTCTTATGCGTCCTCCAGACTTCAAGATGAAACTGCTCTACGGCAAGAAGCAGAAAACAACCTCAACACCTTCAGACAAGTAAGGAACACTCCATTCGTCTCATTCATGTATCATGATTAAGTTAGCAAATTGCTATCATGAATTTCACTTTTGATTCCAGGATGTGGATGAAGCGGCTCTGAACCGTGTGCAGCTGGAGAGGAAGATTGATGCTCTGCAGGATGAGATCAATTTCCTGAAGAAGGTCCACGAGGAGGTGTAATATCTCTCCCACTCTTTCCACTCTACCTCCATCTGTTCACTTCATACCTGTCTCCTTTGATTTTACTCCAACTGGCATATCTGTCTTAAATCTGTTAATTTAATCTGGCTATTTGTAGCTACAGTAGTGTAAAAAAGTGTTGGCCCCCTTCCTGATTTCTTATTTTTTTGCATGTTTCTCACACTTTAACACAAGTGAACACAACATGCAGTTTTTGAATGAAGGTTTTTATTATTAAGGGA
>NW_015506679.1:123243-126049 GCF_001515645.1 Sinocyclocheilus grahami
TTCAGACACCATTATATTCATGTGTAAACTTATTTCACTCTTTCACCCCTCTTCCTTGCTCGGTGTAGGAGATGAGGAAGCTTCAGGAGCAGCTGATGGCCCAACAGGTTCATGTGGATCTGGATGTGTCTAAGCCAGACTTAACCACTGCCCTGAAGGAGATCAGAGCTCAGTTTGAGGTCATGGCCACTTCCAATATGCAGGAGACTGAGGAGTGGTATCGCTCAAAGGTTACATGAACACACACACATGCGTCCTCTTTAGAGCACTTTCTTTATTAGATTATTAGATTAAGATTATTTGTAATATAATGTAATATGATATAATACAATTTTGTTTCTACACCATTTTTAATAATAAATAAATAATTTATTATTATAATTTATTTCATTAGTTTGCGGATCTGACCGATGCAGCCAACCGTAACACAGAGGCTCTGAGACAAGCTAAGCAAGAGGCCAATGAGTATCGTCGGCAGATTCAGGGCCTGACCTGTGACCTGGAATCTCTTCGTGGATCTGTAAGTATTTACCAATCTTGTCACCAAACTTATTCAGAACAACAGCAAAGAAAATTTCACCCATGACTGTAGAGCACAGTACTTGACAGCAAAGTCATCATCCTCTCAAAACCATTTCAAACGTCTCACGCTGTCCTTAAGAACGAGTCCCTGGAGCGTCAGCTGCGAGAGATGGAGGAGCGATTCGCCATAGAGACGGCCGGTTACCAGGACACTGTGGCCCGTCTGGAGGATGAGATCCAGATGCTGAAGGGGGAGATGGCCAGACACTTGCAGGAGTACCAGGATCTGCTCAATGTCAAACTGGCTCTGGACATTGAAATTGCCACCTACAGGAAGCTGCTCGAAGGAGAGGAAAGCAGGTGAGGAGAGTAGAGAAATGGCAACAACCACAATAATTGGACGAAATTAATTCAAATATGATTTAATGAATATCTTCCTCCTCTTCTAGAATCACTGTTCCGGTGCAGAACTTCACCAACTTACAGTTTAGAGGTGAGTAAATGCATCATCCAGTTGATGATTCCTGCATAAATGAAATGTTATTATATAATCATTTGTGTGTGTGTGTGTGTGTGTTTGTGTGTGTTGTTAGACATCAGCTTGGACACTAAGCTGACTCCTGAGGCACATGTGAAGAGGAGCATAGTTGTGCGAACTGTTGAGACTCGTGATGGAGAGGTAAACACTAGGAGGCGCTCTTCATCAATCTTTAAAAAAAAAGTTTTTGACATCCACTTTACATGAATACACACTTACTTACTTCATCAACTGATGGTAACATTTCCCCCCCAACAATCTCACAACAGAATTAAATGGTCAATTCTTTCAATTATTTATTAACTGATTCATTCATTCTTTCATACATGGCATTACAACAGAGGTGCCCAAAATCAAACTTGAATGAGGATCATGGGCCAAAAGTAAATGCTGTATTATATCCAACACTACAATATTTTAGTAACACTTTACAATAAGGTCCCATTAGTTAACATTAACGCTAGTTACTAAAATATAAAAATAAAAACTATTCATTGTTAGTTGATGTTAGTCCATTAAATAATATTAAAAGAACTTTACATTTTAATATTGTGTTTGTAAATGTTAAAATTAAGATTAAGTTTAATACATGCTTTAGAAGTACTTTTTTGTTAGTTCATGTTAACTACTGCAGTTAATGTTTCAATCAAATTCACTTAGATTCTCTAGATTTCAATGCAAAAAAAAAAATCAATTATAAATTAAGATATGCTTCAGTGTCATTTTTGTCTTCTATTTTCCCACTACTATGGCATGGTGGGCCCAATGAAAGGTCATTAACTGATTTATACTTAAATCAGCCAGCTTTAACCCTGGGCATCTCTGCATTACAGATTTGTTCATTTATCTTTTTTTTATGTGTGCATTGTTTTCTGTTTTAACTAAAACGAACCTATGCAATCTCTCTTTCAAAGATCATTAAAGAGTCCACTACGGAGAGGAAGGATCTGCCGTAGTCTTAGACACGGGATTGGATGCAACTGAAGAGTTCATCACTAATGCTTCTGGATGCTGTGATCAAATATGTGATTTCTTGCCAACTTTCTCTCCTAGTGTCTATAGTTCCTAGGAACTATATTCAGTTATATTAGCCACTATAAGCAATAAGCAACTACGCTTTGATCTCTTTCTCTCCCTGGGATTCTCTCTTTATCTGTTCTTTATCTGCACCCTTCATGTAATTTGCATGATATTAGACTAGTCTTCACTGATTGTGCCATAAAAAGTCATGGTTGGACAAATGAGAAAGTAAAAGTAGAAAGTAGAACAAGATGTAGCTAGTGGTCAGAGCGGGTGCACGGGGAATATAGTTTCTTTGTCAAGCACAAACTGTTGAGAATAAATTCTGAAATGTATTGTATTCTTTAAGTAGATAAAGAAGAACAGGATTGGAACTGGTAGATTTTGAATCTGAATGGTCAGTGTTAAGGTAAGGCAAAAGGAAACTGTAACAGCAAGATATTTGTGAGAGTTTTAAACGGATGATGGATTTTGTCAGTGGTGCTATATGAACATTTTACCCCACATTTTCCCACGCTCACTGTGTAAGCACAATGTTTTTGCACAGTAGCTAACTAAAGCATCTCTTTGGACCCAGGTTAAAATGCTTGTTGACTGCTAATTGACCAGTAGAAAACATATTAATGGTACATTTTAATCAACAAAAAACATTATCTTACTGAACTCATTGTTATGTAAACATCTGACATGATTGTCCGATTGATTGTCTTAAGGTACAGTCACCTT
>NW_015506679.1:126186-127942 GCF_001515645.1 Sinocyclocheilus grahami
TGACACTGAACACTGAATACACTACTGTCGCATATTGAATTGGACGTCACTTTATTGTGGTGGCTAATATTGATACTAATAAAAAATAATTTTTAGCATGAAGCATGTGTTCTGTTTATAAGCTTATCCACCTTATTTTGCAATGCGGAAGTAAGCTATTTTCTGTGAATATGCGAGACGTCCGATTAGAAGGACAACAACTAAAAGAATAGTAAAGTGCAGTAAACAGTTAAACTTTTTGTGCTACAAACCAGTGTGTTTATGATTACGATAATACATTTAAATTATATGATAACAAATACCAGTTTGCAATATGAAGCAGCATAACTGACTGTTTTTGTAAAGCTAAAATAAGTGAAAAGCAGATGACACATGAAGTCTCGCACATTCAATTTACAAATGACCACATCTGCTCTTGTGTTAAAAATAAGGTGGATAAAAGAGGACTTCTCAACACAACCTCATCCGCATTGCAGCTGATGCATTCTGACTGACTAATAATGACTTAAAACTGAGCAAAATAGGAAGTGACAGTGGTCTTCTGTCACATGTGAACATGTCAAGGGGGCAGAAGGTTAGAGTGATAGGTATGTGTGACAGGGTCACAGATAGAGTGTGGATCCCACACTTGGTTAGAGAGGATTACAGGCGCTGTCTTTGTAAGGGTATGGTGATAGGGCAGATAAGTTACTGTAGAACTAGGTTTGCTCCTATATAAGGTTTCTATGCCCTGGATATCAAGATAATGAATCCCTCCTAGGTAGAGCAAGCGTAATGAAATTCAAAGACAAAGAACTTTCTCACCCTGAAATCTCTCACTCTCAAGTACATAACGACATCTTCTTTGTGGCCCGTGTAAAGTCACATACTCATTCTAGGTCTAGAAAGGGTATATGATATCAGGAGTATTCAATATTCAGATGCAGATGTGAGAATTTATATAATAAATACAGAACTCCTTTCATTACTTGCAATATCAGTGAATACTTAGGGGGCAATGAAATTAAAATGCATAAATTCAAGGTGACAGCATTCTGAATAAAGCATTCTGAACAGAAATTGGTCTTCTGACATGAAAAAAAGAACATTCTTTACATTAACGTCGCATTTTCCTTGTTAAATTGCATTTGGGTTGGCTAACTTATCAAATTGTAACCTATAAAGATGAGGATTAAAAACTTTAATAAAGACATGACTGGGGAATACAGATAAAGAGAGAATACATTTTTGTTTTCCTAGTGGCACAGCAAGTAAGAGCAGCCTTTTTATTGATGTAAAGACACACTGACATCGAACTTGACGTTCAGTATGTGGGTCAATGGCATGCTGATTCATTAGCTGATCTGAAAGATTTGTCAAACGGATTCAGTGTAAATTTGTCTGTCTTTTTGAACACTTAATTAAAATAACCGACTAAAAAGAGTCATTCATTTGTGAATTGGGCTGCATAGGCCACACTGTTTGTTTTTGCATGCCATTTTTGGAAAGTCGTGGAAATGCAATTGTTGGAGCAAATTAAAGTGAAAAAAATACTATTTGCTAAAGTCCGCTATGTACCTTTTTAGAAGTTACACTATACTTTACTGCATTCCAAACTCAGAAATGTAAAAAGGGTCGATTCTCACACTTTCTGTGACCCACAGTTTGAAAACCACTCTTTAAATGGAATTGACAGAAAGTGAATTTGATGGTCCAGACCCCATGTGTATATAGAAAACCTCTTATACTGAGAAATATGACTTTTCAAAACATGTCC
>NW_015506679.1:128150-129269 GCF_001515645.1 Sinocyclocheilus grahami
GCATCTGGATGTTTCACAGGTTCCAAGTTAAACACTGCACTAAGACATAAATCATTAGCCAGCTTGACTTATTTCTGGATACAAGGATAATATGGGTATGAGAAACTCAGTAGAAAGTCCCTGAAGAAGGGGGGGAGGTTCCATTTGTCAAGAACCTTTTGACAAATGGAAAGGTTCCATGGATGTTAAATGTTCTTCAGGGAGCCAATAAAGAACCAATATTTTTAAGAGGAACAAGATCAATATCCCAGTGATTTCGAATAATTGTCAAACATCTGTTCACAAGATAAAAGCAAGATAAAAACAAAGTTCCCAGGATTAATGAAAAGTGAAGGGAAGAGTGTTGGAAAACACATCTCTGCCGTGCCCATCAGACACCAACAGCACCACTGAAGGCTATGGACAGATATCAGGGAGGTTCTTTGGGCTGTAATCAAACATCTTCTCCTATTTAACCTCAGTCTGACCCTCCAGCGCCACCACCTCTTTACTCAGGCACCCGGAGAATTTGTGCAAAGCACATCACAATCAGCTAAGCCTGTCACAGTGTGTCAGACCACTCCATTTCAGTCGGTTCATTCACACACAGCTTAGACTGCTGTAGCCAGCAGTGAAGCATTTATCTCCTGTTAAAAATGAGAATCACTTAAGTGAGCTTAGTGTGGAAGGTGAGAGGGACAGAATATTACTGGATGTACTGTATGTATGTGGAACATATTTCATGTGAGTCAAAACGTAGCTGTCATTAAGTGTCCGATGCTGTGAGATCAGATGTTTTTCTCCAAGTCGGTCCTCTCCGGTGTGTATGTATATGGTTAGGAAGAAATCCGTTTTGGGATACTGGAAGTATGTGGGACAGATAAAACACTTCAGTAGCGGTGTTCTCATTTGGCTAGACACCGACGGGAGATTTTCCATTCTGGGATCTTACTGAAACCACTAGAGAAGGTGACAGAGAGAGATCACACTGTTATTTAGGCTGATGAAGAGACTACTGATGTGTTTTTATAATACTTCACATAGCTGATTAATTTAAATTGAAAGAGTAGTGCATATGACTTTATTGAGTTCATAAAGCTCAATTAACAGGGAATGCACAAAAATGTGAGTGACAAAAAA
>NW_015506679.1:129863-131644 GCF_001515645.1 Sinocyclocheilus grahami
GATATCAGTATCATGTCTATCTGTCATTGCCGGTAAGAGTTTTGTAATGGGTTTTTCTTCACATTTCCTTAACATTTTTAAAACGCCGTATAATGTATTCCGTAACAAACTCATACCTTGCCACGGAACACACATTTATTTATGGCCTAATTAGTCAGTTAGTTAGTTAGGTCCAGTCCTCTAATTTGATTCACCGGATGTCCGGATCACTCCGCTTGTGTTCCACGAGCGGTAGTGGGGTTTACGTGGAGCGCGCAGCTCTTGAAAGTGTCTGCGTTGTCCGCTGCGAAGTTGTATGATGACGCAGATTTCTCTTTCAGGGCAGAGTTGTATGCTTTTGTTTTCAATAACTAACGGGGGTTAGAAGTTAGCGTTTCATGTCTTTCTACAATCGCTCTGGGTTTCTACGGAGCCCGGGAAGTCACCTGTAGGAGAGAAAAAAAAAATAAATCCGTGGCGACGGTTTTGCAATCCATCCTCAGTTTATAAACCGTACTCACGAATTATTAAACTGTTCCCTCGGTTTAACAAATCCTGCCCACGGATTAATAAACCGTACCCACGAATTTCCAATCAGTGCGCTCAGATTTTGTAAACCGTACCTTCGGATTTTGAATCCGTTCCCACAGATTCATAATCCGGTCCCTCGGGTTTGTAAACTACTCACGGATTCATGCCGTGAGCTCCTATGTAGCCTACGCGAATCGTATTGTATATTGTTTTATTGCATATCATTATGTGAAATAGGCCTACAACAAATGGTCTTAAGTGATTCTCTATCAATTGTAACGGTACGAGGTGGAATACAACGCTTTAATAAGAAAGATGTGCATCAAAATCTTTGTGATAATATAGCACTTGATTATTATTGTATAATAAACCTGGGATTGTGACTGACTTTGGAGTCATTTGTTCCTCTTTTGTAAGTCGTTTTGGATAAAAGCTTCTTCTAAATGCATATGTAACCTAAATGTATAATAATAATAGCTATTATTATTATTATTTTAATTTAGAGGCTAAATAAATGAGTGCACTTAAGACAGTAAAATGTTTGTCATAAAAGAATTCATGAATGCTTTATTTTTAAATAACCTTTTACAGTTTTGGAAATGTGTTTGTGTACTATTCATTCTTAACATATTTCATTCATTCATTCACAGACTTATTTAGGTGATTTTATTATACTACGCTTTTCCCCCCAGAGTTAGATGCATGCTTCGCTGTTAAAGTTATTATTAAATAACTAGGCCTATTATAACATTGCATTCAGTTAGAGAGCAAAGGAATGACAACAAACATAACCGGTACATTATTGGTTTTGTATTGCTTTTTACCTTCTTCTCTCGGAACTCTATCGTTTTTATTCAGGAAATTTCTATTCTTCTTTTTAGCGTTTATTTTAGGCTATAAAACACAGGCGGCGGTGTTTTATCCTATTGGTGATTGATATAAAATAAACGCTAAAAAGAAGACTATTTTGTGAGTGCGGATCATGGTCTCATAGGCTACTATGAAAAATAATGTTTAATAAACACAATACTATGCATCCCGCACCGTGGTTGAATCTGCCGGTGGGGGCGGGGCCACAAATCCAAGAGTTTACAAACCCGAGGGAACGGATTATGAATCTGTGAAAACGGATTCAAAATCCGAAGGTACGGTTTACAAAATCTGAGCGCACGGATTGGAAATGCGTGAGTACGGTTTATTAATCCGTGGGCAGGATTTGTTAAACCGTGGGAACAGTTTAATAATTCGTGAGTACGGTTTATAAACTGAGG
>NW_015506679.1:132062-134002 GCF_001515645.1 Sinocyclocheilus grahami
CTCTGTAAACAACAGTGAGGGAAAAGAGAGAGGGAGAAAGATAGAGAGAGAGAGAGAGAGAGAGAGAGAGAGAGAGAGAGAGAGGAGCATGAGCGCGCATCTGCCTTCTGTCAAACGTGACAGCTGTGTCCACTGCCTCCCCTGTGAACTCAACGTATCATTATTCAACAATGAGCTTCATCAGCCAAGCCGCACGTTGCCTCTGAGGTGTCAGTTGTGCTGTCTTTGGCTGTTTTTCTGTTTTTGTTTCAGAATATGTTCTCAGACTAAAGGCCCTCGAGCAGTCACGCAATAACGCGCGTCGCTCATTTCATCTGACGACGCGAGAGTTTCAAGTCCCAAAACGGCAAGACATTTGCTTTCATTGCGACTTTTCACTTTCTCGAGGATCCCACTGGCATTCTGGTGTCATTTTTGTTTAATTCTTGGACTATAAAGACGTGTTTCCTTCGCAATGCTTTCGACTTCTATATTATCTTCTTCTGTCTTGCTCGCTCGTCCTTGAATAAGAGAGAAAATCAGAATAAGAGGGCTCTTGAATCTGTCCACGCGTGAAAATGCCTGTACGCCGGGGACACGTCGCTCTCCAGAACACCTATCTGGACACCATCATCAGGAAATTCGACGGGCAAAGTGAGTTTCAAAACTTTTTATTTTCTTTCTTTTGGTTGGAAGATATTTTAAAGCCCAGAAACATGTTATTTTAGCCTAAAACATTAGATATAGTATTGTTTGTTGATGTTATTGTTTATTGATCATTTGGAGTCGTAATGCGTAAACTGTCAGAGAGCGGCCATCGGAAGTGTGGAGGTCAGTCATGTAAAATAGCCTATCGGTCTGAGATTTGATTTGCATGGCACTGTTTATCATCAGGTGAGAGCAAAAAAAAAAAAAAACACCGCCTCATTTTATCTACATTATACAAATGCAGTGGAAAAAACCGAATCTTTCATAAATATGGAAAATTGCTAACAACCATCTGTCCTGTTTTTCCATTCTTCTTGTGTCTCGTGCACCTGCTTTGTTCAATCAGTCATGTTTCCTGATTTTACATTTTGGAAAAATGTGTCATCACACATAATTACATTACCTTTTGATCAGTAATATCAGTTTTTCAGTTTTGAGCTATCATTAGTTATTTAAACATTTCCAATGTGTAGCTACACCACATTTGTCCTGTACAATGCATGAACCTTCGCACTCTGTTTAAAAGTCTACAGGAGGAAGCATATTAACTCAAGGTTTCCAAGTGTTATGTGCAAGAGCTCTTTGACATTATCCAAATCCTAACCTTTACTCTCAAGCTAAACTTATCTAGTCTTACTAAACCCAGAACCTGGCCTATGCCTGCTTTATAAGGCCCTCAACGAGGGTTCTTCCAAATAACAAAGGTTACGTTATCTTAGTAAAAGTTTCTCTTTGTTTCATACAACTGTAAATATAGGTTTTAGCAGAGGGTTCAAACGTTTCAATAATAAAACAAATAAGCCAGTGTGCGTTTTTCGGCAAACAGCTGCTAACTACTAGCAATGAGGAGGTAACCATAGCAACAGTACGCCCCTTGAGTACTTTTCATTGGAAGGGTGGTCCGTCCATAAAGCATAACAGATAGGTTAGTATTGTCATTATGTGCCACTTTGTTATAGGTTTTTAAATAAAAAATATGTGAGAGAAATCTTTAGTGTTTTGTTTAAAAAGTCTCACATACTGTAAATGACGTTTCATAATTGATGGTGCTATTGGGGACAAATTGCAGTCCTATGCATTGCATGAAACGAACAGATTTAGCCCTGAAAATTTACTTTACATTTACACATTATATATATATATATATATATATATATATATATATATATAAATTACCTACAAATATTAATTTGATCTAGTTGAATATATGAATCAAAGTATAATTATATTAAATTATATAATTATTAAATCAG
>NW_015506679.1:139962-143824 GCF_001515645.1 Sinocyclocheilus grahami
CTCTGTAAACAACAGTGAGGGAAAAGAGAGAGGGAGAAAGATAGAGAGAGAGAGAGAGAGAGAGAGAGAGAGAGAGAGAGAGAGGAGCATGAGCGCGCATCTGCCTTCTGTCAAACGTGACAGCTGTGTCCACTGCCTCCCCTGTGAACTCAACGTATCATTATTCAACAATGAGCTTCATCAGCCAAGCCGCACGTTGCCTCTGAGGTGTCAGTTGTGCTGTCTTTGGCTGTTTTTCTGTTTTTGTTTCAGAATATGTTCAGTCTGATTTCCGGGAGCTCGTCAGTGCGTTATTGCGCGCAGCGACATTTCATCTGACGACGCGAGAGTTTCAAGTCCCAAAACGGCAAGACATTTGCTTTCATTGCGACTTTTCACTTTCTCGAGGATCCCACTGGCATTCTGGTGTCATTTTTGTTTAATTCTTGGACTATAAAGACGTGTTTCCTTCGCAATGCTTTCGACTTCTATATTATCTTCTTCTGTCTTGCTCGCTCGTCCTTGAATAAGAGAGACAATCAGAATAAGAGGGCTCTTGAATCTGTCCACGCGTGAAAATGCCTGTACGCCGGGGACACGTCGCTCTCCAGAACACCTATCTGGACACCATCATCAGGAAATTCGACGGGCAAAGTGAGTTTCAAAACTTTTTATTTTCTTTCTTTTGGTTGGAAGATATTTTAAAGCCCAGAAACATGTTATTTTAGCCTAAAACATTAGATATAGTATTGTTTGTTGATGTTATTGTTTATTGATCATTTGGAGTCGTAATGCGTAAACTGTCAGAGAGCGGCCATCGGAAGTGTGGAGGTCAGTCATGTAAAATAGCCTATCGGTCTGAGATTTGATTTGCATGGCACTGTTTATCATCAGGTGAGAGCAAAAAAAAAAAAAAAAACCGCCTCATTTTATCTACATTATACAAATGCAGTGGAAAAAACCGAATCTTTCATAAATATGGAAAATTGCTAACAACCATCTGTCCTGTTTTTCCATTCTTCTTGTGTCTCGTGCACCTGCTTTGTTCAATCAGTCATGTTTCCTGATTTTACATTTTGGAAAAATGTGTCATCACACATAATTACATTACCTTATGATCAGTAATATCAGTTTTTCAGTTTTGAGCTATCATTAGTTATTTAAACATTTCCAATGTGTAGCTACACCACATTTGTCCTGTACAATGCATGAACCTTCGCACTCTGTTTAAAAGTCTACAGGAGGAAGCATATTAACTCAAGGTTTCCAAGTGTTATGTGCAAGAGCTCTTTGACATTATCCAAATCCTAACCTTTACTCTCAAGCTAAACTTATCTAGTCTTACTAAACCCAGAACCTGGCCTATGCCTGCTTTATAAGGCCCTCAACGAGGGTTCTTCCAAATAACAAAGGTTACGTTATCTTAGTAAAAGTTTCTCTTTGTTTCATACAACTGTAAATATAGGTTTTAGCAGAGGGTTCAAACGTTTCAATAATAAAACAAATAAGCCAGTGTGTGTTTTTCGGCAAACAGCTGCTAACTACTAGCAATGAGGAGGTAACCATAGTAACAGTACGCCCCTTGAGTACTTTTCATTGGAAGGGTGGTCCATCCATAAAGCATAACAGATAGGTTAGTATTGTCATTATGTGCCACTTTGTTATAGGTTTTTAAATAAAAAATATGTGAGAGAAATCTTTAGTGTTTTGTTTAAAAAGTCTCACATACTGTAAATGACGTTTCATAATTGATGGTGCTATTGGGGACAAATTGCAGTCCTATGCATTGCATGAAACGAACACAATACTTTGGGCAATATAGTGTATGTTTGGTGCGGTAGGGGGCCCAACCTCACATTCTTTCATAGGGCCCAAAATTGCTAGTGGCGCCCCTGACAGCATTTCACTGTCTACACACCCAGGGACCATATCTACACATCTTCCTGTGAAGACATTTCTGAAATTAGTATTCCCCATCTGTTTCATTACATGGAGAGTAACTTTTTGGTGGACTGGCTTAATACAGAGACCAGCTGAGGGCCTGTCTGTCTTGCAGAGCCACCCGTCTCTCCGGCTCTGTCGTAATGTCTTGGAACAGATGAATGGAGTCGCTGGCTGCACGTTGCTAAGGCAGTGTTTGTGCATGTGTAGCTCAGCTGGAAAGTAGACAGGTGTTCCTTTGGCCAAGGAAGCGGTGCACTGATAACATTACCATGACAACAGGACTCACACCCCTATCACAACGAATGCACTTAGCTCAGATGCACAGATAGGCCAACATTCACACACTCACACGTGCCAGCGTCCCTCTGTTCTTTTTATCCATCACATATTTTTAGTGGATACAGTGTCTCGATCTGTGTCACAGTTGAGCTGGAGACTGAACAACACCTTTGTGTGTGTGTGTTTGTGTGTGAGGGCAGGGTCTATATTTAGAGTGGTTGATGGCCTGCTTTAGTCAAGAGCTGAGGGGGGTCTGGCTGACTTTAATCATGCTGTTTTTTCTGTCCTCCTTCCCATCACTCCCTTCTCATTCCTGTGAGTCTCTCTCGCTGCTCTGCAGCCTCATTACTTTGGTTTCACACTCTCGTTTGTCTCCTTTATTGCCTTTCTGTTCATCGTTGTGTCTGGGTTAAAAGTACAACCCATTATGTTTTGATTTCTCTTGAGCAGTGTGTCATAAAGAGAGTTTATCATTAAATCCTCATAGCCAAAATATAAGTGACCTCTGAATGTTCTCGGTGCATCTGTGTGTTTATCTGGGAGGTTTGGAGAGCAGGGAGTTTAACCAATAAGAAATTATCCTCAGGGGTGAAATCACTTATACAGGAACCAGGTGTGGATGTAAAAAGACAGAACTGCTGTCATCTGAATCAGCAGATTGGCTTTATTTTGAAATAAAACTTTCATCTACACTACGGTTCAAAAGTTTGGGGTTGGTATTATTTTTGAAAGAAGCCTCTTATGTTCACCAAGGCTGCATTTATTTGTTTAAAAACACAGGAAAAACTGTAATATTGTGAAATATTATTACAATTTAAAATATCTGTTTTCTATTTGAATATATTTCAATTGAATTTTATTCCTGTGATGGCAAAGCTGAATTTTCATTACTCCAGTCTTCAGTGTCATGTAATACTTCAGAAATCATTCGGATATGCTGATTTGTTGATCAAGAAACATTTCTCATTTTTATATCACCAATAGTGAAAACAGTTGTGATGGTTAATATTTTTGTGGAAACCGTTATACAATTTTTAAAGGGGTCATATGATGTGATTTCAATTTTTTCTTTCTCTTTGAAGTGTTACAAGCTCTTGGTGCATAAAGAAGATCTGTAAAGTTGCAAAGACTAAAGTCTCAAATCCAAAGAGATATTCTTTATAAAAGTTAAGAGTCAACCACACCTACCTAAAACGGCTCGTTCTAACACGCCCCCACATGTCTACGTCACGATGTGGGAAGATTTGCATAACGCCGCCCAAATGTTCACGCAAAGAAAGAAGGCGTAACTTTTATTCTCGATGTAGTATTGTTGCCGCTGCCGCCATGCCGTGGAGATGCTGTGTTTCGTTGTGAAAGCGAAACTACTTTGTTTGGCCTTCCAGAAGAGGACGATATCCGCTTCGTCATGCCTAGAGCTGATCTGTGCTGGTCGCTGAGGAAATACATAAACTTTGCGCTGTGGATCGCCGGATCGGCTTTCACCATGGACGAAGCAGAGTCCAGCCCAGGGTCGTCACATGTGATTGCCGCAAGCCCGCCGGCTACTCCTTCGTCGAATCTGCCGGCTGCACCGTTCTCAAGCCTGCCCTCCGGCCGGGACACGCCATCACAGTATGTTAAAGGGGTCATATGATGCTTTTTTAAAGATCATTATTTT
>NW_015506679.1:143834-144187 GCF_001515645.1 Sinocyclocheilus grahami
CTGAATACTTTCCGTACCCACTGTATATATGTGTGAACGTGACCCTGATGCGCCTCTCTTCACTCCCTATCAGTTAAGGCTAAGTGTCATTTTGCGGCTGCTAGGCAACCATCTCATTGCATTGTGTTCTGTTCCTGAAGTAAAAAGGCGATAATGAGTTTGATGCAGGGGGGCATTAAAGTTCCTGTCACCAAACACATTTATCGTTCAGAGATGGAGAAACAGTATTAAAGGGGCCATGAACTGCCTTTGTTTTGTAGGCTACTGTTCTCTATGGTCCACTTATAATGTTATGAAGATTTTTACATAAAAACCATCATAATTTAGAAGTAATAGGCTATTTTCTGTCCTGT
>NW_015506679.1:144515-146489 GCF_001515645.1 Sinocyclocheilus grahami
ATTATTTACACTATGCGTGAATCGGTGGGCGGGGCTAAACAGTCAATGATGTCGAAGCAGGCGTTGATATTCTCCAGCGGATGCGGTGTTTAGCCACACTATTACATCATAAATAATAATTCCACAAGCTGTCGTTTTGGCAGATTGGCTTCAATATAAGCTGTTTTTAGACTAATGAGAAAGTTTTCAGGTCTGAAACTTACAGGATTTTTTTTTATAGTACAATGTGTGTCCTTAAAGGCTTATTATACCCTTTAATATATATAATTTTTAATTTGCTATCTCTTCAGTTCAAAGCATAACCTCAAACCATCATAAGAGCAAACTGTGTTGCTTTCCATCTGTTGAAGCTGATGTGTGAAGTTCTTGTTGCAAAAAATAGCACCACTGTCAGCAGATTTCCTGTTATATCAAAGCAGTCATCGTAAATACAGAAAATGTGTTGTAGTACCGTACAGGCAAAGGAAGTAGAAGGATCTCTAGAATAGCCAAGTATGTGGATATGTGTTCAAGGTTTTTTGTTTTTGTTTTTATTCATCTTTTAAAACTGAAAGTTCAGTTACACAAATGTAAATTTGAATGTTTTGGCCAACAAATAATAATAATAATTTATAATAATCATCATCATCATCTTATTATTATTATTATTAATTTTCAAGAGGGTTATGAACTATGCTAGAGAAGACATTTGTGTAACTGAACTTAACTTATTAAGAGTTGCTAGTTTCCAGGTTTAAAAGATGAAAAAAAGGGGAAAAAAATAGGCTTGTTCAGTGGCATGTTCAATTGTGACGACTTATCCCATAGACCTACAACATGCCCCTCAAAATGTCTGTGTGTGTTAAAATACATTTTTTTCCAATAACAGTGGAACTGTTCTTTTTAATGAGTTTTTCTTAACCCTTCTTCCCTTACCCGGCCAGATCGTAAATTCCTGATTGCCAACGCCCAGATGAAGAACTGTGGGATCATCTACTGCAATGAGGGCTTCTGTCAGATGTTTGGTTTCTCGCGGGCGGAGATCATGCAGCAGTCCTGCATGTGTCAGTTTCTGGTGGGGCCGGGCACTATGAAGAGTGCCCTGGCGCAGCTGGCACAGGCCCTGCTCGGGTCAGAGGAGCGCAAGGTGGAGATCCTGTACTACTCTAAGGAAGGTATGCTAGGCTTAGGAAGGATTTCACTCACTTTTTTCTTATATACCAAAATTTAGAGCTTGATACATGTGCCTGGTGTTTTGATGGACATGAGCAGATGCAAAACTTTGCACCCTCTGCTTTCACACTGACAGGTACTATTAGTTGTATGAGAAAGTCTTTCGGCATTGTGCTGACATTCATATCATTACTATAGCAACCGATGCAGATACACCAGATACTGATGACACTGTCTGAACAGCGCATTTCATTTCATCAATCATAAACATGGGTATGGAAAACCAAATCGGAATTGTGCAGTGTGAATAAAGCCTAAATGCAGTTTGGGTCTATTGAATACCCATACGGCCTGTTTCAATAGGAAATGCATCAACACAGGAAAGAAATCTGTGTCTAATGATTTTTCCCATGTCTTTAACATTACCGTTCAAAAGTTTGGTGTTAGTAAGATTTATTTATTTAAGAAATTAATCTCTTAATTCAGAAAGGATGCATTAAATTGATTAAAAGTGGCAGTAAATACATTTATAATGTTACATATAAATGCTATTTCAAATAAATGCTGTTCTTTACTTTTATAAATGCTGTTCTAAACTTTATATTCATAAAAGAATCCTGAAAAAATCATGTGGAAAAATCACGGTTTCCACAAAAATATTAAGCAGCACAACTGTTTTCAACATTGATAAGAAATGTTTCATAAGCAGCAAATCAGCACAACTGTTTTCAGTGTTGATATTAATAAGAAATTATTTTTTTAACAGCAAATCAGCATATTAGAATTTCTGGTTTGTAGCGTCTGGACCACTCAAACACACAA
>NW_015506679.1:148174-148768 GCF_001515645.1 Sinocyclocheilus grahami
GTCTGTCAAAACGATCTCAAAGGAGGCTTGTATTAAGCAAATCAAGGAGTGAATTACTCATCCACTGTTGAAAAAAAATACTTTAGCTGGGTTTCAACAGGCAGGGTCACAATTATGTTACATTATGCACAAAAATGTTCATACCTATGTGCATAGGTAGCTAGCAAACAAGGAATACAGCTGTTAAGCTAATAGTCACATTTAGCTCAAGATCATGATTGAGAAATGTTGGATACTGCTGGGAATGCTGCTATGGGGTATCCTATTTATTATTTTAGGATTTTTTGTCAAAGATTTTGAATAGCTAGTTTGGCTTGTACACTGTGTTGCCAAAAGTATTGGGACACCAATGACTTGTACATATGCGTACAATCATTTTAGACACTTCCAAAACTGGAAATACAGTTTTTAAATACATTAATTATGTTTCCATCTTTGTTGCTACAGTTTTGGAAGTGCCTTTTTCTGTTCTAAAGAAGGGGGTGTCCCAATACATTTGTCCATATGTACGTATAAGTCATTGGTGTTTGGTGATGAGTTTTTGGGTCTAAGTCTGCATTTAAAGTCACACCAGAGGTGTTCAGCTGGGATTAG
>NW_015506679.1:150624-151164 GCF_001515645.1 Sinocyclocheilus grahami
TTTTGAGACATGACACAAAAATTACACCAAGACTGAAAGAATGTGTTACAGCAATCCATGGACTCCCCTATTTAATAGATTTATGTTTCCTCACAATCATGGATTTCAGTCCCCCCCGAATGGCAGCACCTGTGTGTGGGAGTCTTTTTGTGTGTTTGTGTAAGTGTGAGTGTGTCTGGACTACTCACAGCCCTAACACTGGTTTTTATAACAGCTCTTCATGAAAACTAAACTATACTTGTGCTGAATTTTGTACTTAAACGTCTCTGCTTGACATATCCCTGTCACTCCGTTCATTCTGTGTGTGTCTTCTGTGTGTTTCTTGGCCTTTCAGGGACATGTAGGCCATGCTTGGTTGATGTCGTTCCAGTAAAGAATGAGGAAGGAGTAGTAATCATGTTCATCCTAAACTTCCAGGAGCTTTTAGACCTGTCCATGAAAAAAGGTGGCATCAAACAGCGAATGACACACAGTTGGCTACGGGCAGGTGCGTGTCCCCCTTTCTCTGTGTGTGGGAGAGATTCTGGCCCTTTCTGTAAC
>NW_015506679.1:151174-188951 GCF_001515645.1 Sinocyclocheilus grahami
ATAATGTTTAAACTAGAAATATATTTTGTTTCCTTCTATCAAAAGAATTGCATAAAACATAACTCTTTGAGTACCAAAAATCCACTGAAAATGGTTAAAGGAATAGTTAACCCAAAAATGAAAATGTTGTCATTAATTACTCACCCTCATGTTGTTCCAAACCCGTAAGACCTCAGTTCATCTTCCAAACACAAATTAAGATATTTTTGATGAATTCTGAGAGCTCTCTGACCCTGCCAGACAGCAAGGGTCTTTACACGATCAAGGCCCAGAAACATAGCAAGGACATCGGTAAAATAATCCATGTGACATCGGGTTCAACCGTAATTTTACAAATCTACGAGAATACTTTTTGTGCACGTCACCCTAGCGCTATTTTGGAGAGTATCCACTGAACGTAAATTGCGTATGCGGTTTTGTGTTAGCTGCATCACGCGGATATGTTGTTTTCGTTCAAATCAAAGCATAAATGATGTGTGCAGCTGACACAAAACAGCATACGCAATTTACGTTCAGTTGATACTGTCCAAAATGGCTCCACAGGGTGATGCGGAGAAGACGAATTGTTGAATAAAGTCGTTTTTTTTTTTGCACACAAAAAGTATTCTCGTAGCTTCGTATAATTGCGGTTGAACCCCTGATGTCACATGGATTATTTTACGATCTCCATGATCGCTATTGGGATGTGAAGAGACTTTCAACCAGCATAACAAAAAATGTTTCTGAAGACAATCACCTATTGCGCCTTTAAGATATCTTTTAATACTTCTTGAGTTACAGGCATGCAAACTTGAGGCAAAAAACACAAGAAGTGCTTTTTGCCATTTCTGAACTGTCACCGTCGGCATAAAATGAAACAATGATTGCTAAAGTCAACAGATTTCACTAAGAGACCTACCAATCTCAGTGTAAAAATAAAATAAATAAATAAAAATATATTTTTTTGGATTAAATTGCTTCTTGTATGCTTAACCTTTTGAATTAAAATGTTTAAAATGAAATCGAGGGTGAAGATGGGGAATGAATCCGTGTATCATTCGATCATTCGTTTTTTGATTTAATATTGAAAGTAGTAAAAGGACTTCAAAACCAGAAAGACAAGAATTAATTTCTCACCAGTTATGTCTCCTGAGCTTTGAGCAAAAAATATTCCTCTTAGGTTATTGAACCTTATGTTTGTGTATCAGGTCAGAAACGTAAGATGAGGCTGCGAATGCCCTCTCTCCGTGTCAAGCGGCAGCCTTCCATCCCTACGGACCACTTTGAGGGAGTGGTGGTGGACTACCTACAGGTACATGCAGGCATATGCGACACACATCTGAGTTCATATTGCCACAGACACATGATCTACAACTCCCCCTCTGTGTGTCCTGCAGCCCTCTCATGAGGAGGTGGCCCTGAAAGACCTCCAAATGTCTCCAGACAGCTGCTTGAAATCAGAGACCCAGGCCTTGATTCAGCAGATCCCCTCCACATGCGGCTTCTCATCCCCACTCACACGGCCCTCAGACCGGCTAGAGCCCAGCGGACCCCCTCTCAAACATAGCCACTCCAGAGAGAGCGTCCCCAGCCTCCGTCGGGCCTCCTCGCTGCACGACATGATTCAGCAGATCCCCTCCACATGCGGCTTCTCATCCCCACTCACACGGCCCTCAGACCGGCTAGAGCCCGGCGGACCCCCTCTCAAACATAGCCACTCCAGAGAGAGCGTCCCCAGCCTCCGTCGGGCCTCCTCGCTGCACGACATCGACGGCATGAGGGACCAGTGGAGCGGTATGAGTGTTTGTGTTTGCAGTCATCTAGTTCCTAGTGTAAACAACATATTATCACAAACATTGACTGTGCACGAAACTTTATTATTTATATATTATCAGACAGTACCGGGGTAAAAAAGACCTCAAGGCAAGTTTGAATCTAGTGTCAGTGTAACATCTTGTCTTTGTGTGGTTTGCTGGTTGATTGACAAAATAAAGATGATATCTCATATCACAGATTCACAGTTTGATTTAGTTGTTTTATACAACTTATAAATCTGTGTTTACCAAGCATTATTCATTAAATATACTCTTCTATCTCTAAAATTCACTCACATTTGTTCTAGATCATCAGATGTGACGTAATGGGGATATAAAACACTTAACGTAGGTTACTGTACTAAAAATACCAAGAAAAACCCAATTTCTCTCAGACAATACTTGTAATAAACATTTACTGCAAACAACACCATAATTCACGAAAAAAAGTTATTTGACATTTTTCCTTCTCCATAGAAATCCTTTCAAAAGAATCACTTTAAAATGATAAAACTATAAAACACAGAATTTCTCTTAAACCTTACTTTGTCTACAAGCAAAAGGAGGATGCTATAATCACAAGACAAATCACATTTTCCTTAATAGAAATCCATTATAAAGTAAGGGATTAACATAGAAATATTGTATATTGTAAGATTAGTTTTTTTTGCAGAAAATATTTATTAAAAGGAAAATCTCTAAATTTTCTAGGACAGTAAGCCACATTTTCATACTGTAAAAATTCTTCAGCAAGGATACATCATTGATTGATCTAAAGTGACAGTGTTACTGTTACTTTTTATCAAAGAATCATGAAGAAGTGTATGTCTCTGAAAAGGTCACTCAAGTCACGCAGGTAATATAAAAAGTACTTGACAGTTCATCTACGTATTTCATGCAGGTGTATATATTCATGCAGATTCGGGATATTGTTCCTTATCTTTCTGTTCACTTTAGTGAGGCCTGGAGATTTTGTCATCTAACCCTATTTATTTATGGCGTTGTCGATATACAGGTTGAGATTTAAAAAACAAACAAACAAATAACTGTAGATTGTAGAAACCTAATTAAGGTAAAAATTAAAGCTGTCAATCAAGTTAACATTTTAATCAAATAAAATGCACAATGTGCCAATTAACTAATCTAATTAATTCCAATTATCATATGATATTTGATGCATACACTACTGTTCAATAATCACAAGACAAATCACATTTTCCTTAATAGAAATCCATTATAAAGTAAGGGATTAACATAGAAATATTGTATATTGTAAGATTAGTTTTTTTTGCAGAAAATATTTATTAAAAGGAAAATCTCTAAATTTTCTAGGACAGTAAGCCACATTTTCATACTGTAAAAATTCTTCAGCAAAGATGCATCATTGATTGATCTAAATTGACAGTGTTACTGTTACTTTTTATCAAAGAATCATGAAGAAGTGTATCAGCACAACTGTTTTCAGCATTGATAATAATGAGAAATGTTTCTTGAGCAGCTAGAATGATTTTTAAAAGATCATGTGACACTGATGACTAGAGTAATGGCTGCTAAAAATTCTGCTTTTTTACATTTGAAAATATATTAATAGAAAATATTATTTTAAATTGTAATAAAAATAAAGATATAAGAGATATAAAGTCATATTGTGAGATATAAACTAGCAATTAATTTTAAGATATAAACCTAAAAGTAAAACTAAAGCCATAATTTTGATTGATACCAGCTTCCATACTTTGACTTTCCAATATGGTGCAAAATATTTGGTCTTCCAAAGCCACTGTGTCAGTATATTAACCAGTTGTAGTTGTTGTTGTAATAACAGTTGAGAAAACACAAAACACGTAAACATTATTGTCTTTATCCTTGGATTGCAGTGTCATTAGGAGGATAAAGTGTTTATGACAAGGGAAGTGTGAGTGAAATTTAGTGTTCTTTCTTGTTTCTTGTTTCATGAGCATTTAGATATGTGATTTATGAGCAGGGGGCCTCCAGCCGGGATGGAGCGGAACAGATACTTGTCAGCTTAATACTGTACGCAGCCCCGTTTGATCACCTCTATGGTCTCTGCTGTAATTAAACTCTTCCATTAGCATTGAACAGGAGTACCATGATCGAGTATAGGATGTGCTTTCAATGGAAATTAAGTGTTATATTTGAATTTATCCTTGACTACATAATAAGTCTGATCAAAACCAATTAGCCTAAAATGGCAGAAGTATTTAATAAAAATTAGCTAGTATCCTTTTATAATGGAGTTTGTGGAACAACTCCAAAAAAGCAGCACAAAGCGTAATGAGCATAACAAAGCGGTCCATTTGAGCATGTTAAACTGTAACATTTAAGTCTCTGGAAGTCCAGAATGAGGCTTGTTGGCTCCCTGGTGAAATGGCCACATGTGGTGGCCTGACAGGCCTATTTCTGTAGCTGTAGTCCTAATCAATGCTTTTGTGTGACTGTGATTACCCACAGCCACCCCTGATGTGCCTGCCGCTATGCATGTGTGTGCGCATGAGCTCTAAATAGTTTATCCTGTCATTTCACAGGTGTCCGTATGACTCATAGGTCTAAATGAACACTTTTTCATTGTTGCATTCATAAACAGTGACATTACTGGCATTGCAATTGGCAGACGCATACAGGATGGTAGTGTCATGATGGATGTCACACGGCATGACACTGTTTTAATCAAACCTTGTGTTTCGTTGGCTGTTTTCTTAGGTGTGATATTTCTTTTTCAGATATGAAGCCCAGTAACCTGAACTCCACCTCAGACTCTGATTTGATGCGGCACCGCGCTATTGGCCACATCCCTCAGGTGACGATATCCTTCGGCTCAGACCGTGTCAGACCACCTTCCCCCACCGAGATCGAGATCATAGCACCCAGCAAGATTAAAGACCGCACACAGAACGTCTCTGAAAAGGTCACTCAAGTCACGCAGGTAATATAAAAAGTACTTGACAGTTCATCTACGTATTTCATGCAGGTGTATATATTCATGCAGATTCGGGATATTGTTCCTTATCTTTCTGTTCACTTTAGTGAGGCCTGGAGATTTTGTCATCTAACCCTATTTATTTATGGCGTTGTCGATATACAGGTTGAGATTTAAAAAACAAACAAACAAATAACTGTAGATTGTAGAAACCTAATTAAGGTAAAAATTAAAGCTGTCAATCAAGTTAACATTTTAATCAAATAAAATGCACAATGTGCCAATTAACTAATCTAATTAATTCCAATTATCATATGATATTTGATGCATACACTACTGTTCAAATTTTTTGGGGTCGGTAAGATTTTTTCAGGTTTTTGAAAGAAGTCTCTTATGCTCACCAAGATTGTATTATTTGCTCAAAAATACAGTAAAACTGTAATATTGTGAAATATTATAACAATGTAAAACAATAGATTGTTTTCTATTTTAATATATTTTTAAAATGTAATTTATTCCTGTGATGCAAAGCTGAATTTTCAGCAACATTGCTCAACATTGATCTTCAGTGTCTATATATATACACACACAGTGGGTATTGAAAAGAATCACTCCTCTTTAAAATAATCACATTTTGTTGATCTGCAGCCTAAAATGAAGACTGACACAGTTTTTGTTTTATCCAGCTGCCTTTACTCAGTACAACTTATAACATCCAAGTGAAAAATATAACACCAACATGTCAGATTTTTGATCACCACCTCCTAAAAATTACTTGTCAACTCAATCAGGTGTAGATAATCACCTTCTCAATGGCACACAAAGCCATTTGACATTCAACTGTGATCAGCTGTGATCATTTTGATCAGCTCAGCATGAAAAGAGCTTTCCTGGAGCATTTCCTTGGTAGTGCAACTGAAGCAAACATTCAACTATGGGTGGCAACCTAAGGCACTGTCAAAAGACAGGAGATGGATACAAAAAAATTCAAAGGCTTTATCAATGCCTAGAAGCACAGTGAAGTCTATTATTAAGAAGTGGAAGGTATCTGGTACAACACAGACCCTCCCTGGATCAGGACGTCGCTCCAAACTGGATGAAAGAGCCAGGATGTGGCTCTTCTCCATGCGATACGAGAATCAATACACTGGCCCCAAATTTAGGTGCTCTAAATAGATTTTCCTGCTCCCAGCGTCGCTACTTCATGGCTCCTCGAGGTGGCACTCAACAAATGAATGAGGGAATCATTCTGTTACAGGTTTTTAATAGGATGGCGGACAGCAGTGTGAGTAAAATGATAGATGCCCCAGCCATATTTAAGTCCAAAGTCTGGACCCACCTCGGCTTTTATACCATTGATGGGACAAACAAATTCAACAAAGCGTACACGATATGCAAGAACTGCATTATTTGCATGTGCTTTAAAGCCTTTCCGGTTAAACATTTAATTTGTGTGCTGTTCTGACTCTCATGTTGTCCCAAACCTGTATTAATTTCATTCTTGTGCTGAACGCAAAAGAAGATATTTTAGGTAACCAAACAGTTGCTGGTCCCCATTAACTTTGATAGAAGGAAAAAAATACTATGGAAGTCACTGGAGACCAGCAACTGTTTGGTTACCCGCATTCTTCAAAATAACGTTTATGTTCAACAGAAGAAAGAAATTAATTCAGGTTTAAAATAACTTGAGAGTGAGTAAATGATGTCAGAATTTTCATTTTTGCAGAATTTTTAGCAGTTTGGACTTGAATAAAGAGAGAAACTTGCACTTAACCTTTTCACAGGCATTTTGTTTTCATAGTTAGACAGATATTGGGATGTATCATTATAGGATTGTCTACCAATGTATCAGTTATCGCTGAATTGCTGTATGATGTACCCTGTGATTTCCACCCCTATTCCCAATGCACACAAACTTCCCAGATTCCTGAGTGCCCTGTTGTCCCCTCAACTGTATCGTAAAATGGTTCATTACTCGAAGCATTTCAACACATTGCACACTATTGACATGTTGTGGCCAAAGGTGGAAAAAGGTGCCTTTGCGTCCCAGACATCCCAGCCATTTTTGGACTCTTTCATATAATAAATCAATTTGTGCAATGAAAATTATATAAAGCAATAAAAAATTAAAATGTCATTGTACTTACACAAAGTGTGAATAAATGTGTCTGAGAATAAATTTATATTAAAAAAATAAGCATGGCTCAAAATAAATGAAGATTGTTGTGGAATGGTCAGTTGAAGTGCTTGTGAAGCTGAACATGCACAAAACTTCACTTGTAAATATTTATTCGTATTCTGATTGTTTCTTATCAAAGAAGTCAATGACACTTAAAACCTGCGCAATGGGTTTGCGTTATTTGAATCAGAATGCAAAGCAATCATGTGGTTGAGTGCGAAAACAAAGCTTCAGAGGTCACAGATCACTTGGTTATGGCAAAACAAATCAAGCTCCGGTACAGTGCTTCACTGTGAGATATTTTTTGTTTTTTTTGAGACAAGCTTCGAAGCCTTGGTGCCGAATGTCACATCACTACTGTTGGTTGGCAGCTTTATATCGACCAATGGCCACCCTGCCCTCTAAGACATCCGCATCGGCTGTCAAAAAAACTATATATATATATATATATATATATATATATATATACATACAGGGTGCGATTTGTGAACAAACCAGAGGGGGGGATGTTTTGAAAAAATATATCAAAAATCACAGTGGCGCTATAAATATATAGATTTTTTTTGGCAGCTGTTACAGAAATATTTTTACAATAAATATTCTGATTTGACCTTGAGATTAGCTTCAATATTTGACCACTATTTATGATAATACTTTACAATGACACTAATAGTTTTTATTTCTGCCAGGAATGCAAAATCAATCGGGAGTGAATGACACAAACCTGTACATATTCAATTGCGTTTATTTTAGATCAGTGCTTCACTACACAACATACAAACTCCAAAAGTGCGCACATTGTGTATTCGCACGTTTACCTCATATTTCTTTAAATAGAATAGAACCATAATTTCTTAATGACTCGCAGAAAGACGATTCTCTGCCAATCCATCAGTCAATATTGCGGGATCATAATTCCCACATTACGGTGATGGTAAACTTTTACTTTCTGTCTCATAATACATTTATTTGTCAGTTTATTATATACAATATTTGCATTAGATCACAGTATAGTGAGTTTTGAGCAAAAAACATTATGTATTAATCTCATACTGCCACTCTGAAATAGACTAATGGTGCGTGCTGACTTTCTGAAAAGCCCTGCATGGATTAAGGCGCGTGAACCAGGATCACGAAACCCAGACAGTCTTTATTAAGTGGGAGCGCTGACAGTTAAAGTCCATTTCTGATTTTATTGTCGTTTGTATTTTCATGTAGCAGTATTTTTTTGCTCTGTATTTTTCATGCTCTGTTGGTGGGATAGCATCACCCAGGGGATACATAGATACATAGACCAGAAGGGGGGAAATCCCCCCCCCCTACAAATCGCACACAGACACACACACACACACACATATATATATATATATATATATATATATATGACTGCATATTTTTAAATGTAGACACACACTCACACACAAAAGATCTGCCCAAGCTTTCATCAATCCTCATCAGCCAATAAAAAGGTCGGTGACATCCTTTACATGATTTACTATTTTGTAACATCTCCACACACGTCAGTTAAGTGACCTATATACAGAGACCACTGAGTTCTGTGCTGATGTGGGCAGTGATTATTTGGTTGTTGTGTAGGGAACGGACACACTCTGACACACTTTTCTACCCCTGTGTTTTCTGTGTGATTATTGCAGTGTACTGAGTATACTGAAATTCCTGCCTAAGTGTTTAAGTTACTGCGCATTATGTATTTCACATAATGATGGCAAAGATTGTGTGGGCCCCTCATGCCATGGTTCATATAAAAGGGTAACACTTTATTTTAAAGACCAATTCTCGCTATTAATTAGTTGCTTATTAGCATGCATATTACTAGCATGTTGGCTGTTTATTAGTACTTATAAAGCACACATTAATGCCTTATTCTGCATATTTTAGATCCCTTAATCCACCCCTAAACTTAACAACTACTTTACTAACTATTAATAAGCAGCAAATTAGGAGTTTGTTCAGGGAAAACTCTTAGTCAATAGGGAACATGTGTTCCCTATTCTAAAGTGTTGCCATATAAAAGCCTGAAAGATGATCAGAACAGTATGCAATTGCATTCAAAGTTGAGAGATAAAGTAATACAAAGTACGAAAGTACATAAACGAAGGGTGCAGTACAGCAGAGAGAGAAGAAGAATCAAAGAAAGACATTGAAAATGACGGAGAGAAAGAGATTGTATTGGTGACGTCTCTCTCCAGTTAAATAAAATAAAATAAACATAGTAAAACACTAATATTGTTGTACATATAGTCAGAAGGAAGATGAAGATTAGGATGAAACAATACGAAGTTTATTGAAAGACTCAGAAGGATATTCGAAACTGTGTGCATAGCACAAACAACAACCGACAACAGAAGAGTGAAACAGAGCAACATATATACAAGGCAAATGAGGGAACTAATGAATAACGCCTGTGATGATTAATGAACATCCATGACAACAAATAAATTACAAAGGAATTACAGAATACAAACTAAAAGAAACTAAAACAACATAATGGTGAAATACCCCCCCCCCCTTCCAAAAGGTGCGACCTAGTGCCATGACAGCAAGGGTAAACAAATGAACAAATGAGGGAGGGATGGTGAGGGCTCTGGAAGAGGACAAGGAGTGGGCAAAGGACTGATGACAGGCTGGAGAGCAGATGGGAAAGGCCAGATGATGGGAGGAGCATTGATAAGTGGTGGATGACGATGAGACCCTGGTGGCAAAGATGGTGAGTGTCCGATGGCACAGACCCTGAGCAGAGCAGAGATGAAAGTCCCCGGCAGCGTCGATGAAGGGAGGACCCATGGTGGAGGTAAGGCTGATGACACCAGGGGGCCAACTGACAGAGACGACACCAATGGAAGAGAAGGCCCGGGGCAGAGACGGAGAGCCGAAGTGCCGGGGTGACATCGAGGGTCTTGAGGGCCAAGGCGGAATTGGGACCCGGAAGACTGCAGTGAAGCTGGAGCGACTGAGGACCAAGGTGGAGCCGGAAGGAAGGAGGAGCCTGATGGAGCCAGAGGGGTGGAAGGACGAGGTGAAGCCGGAGGAGTGGAATCCCATAGCGATGGATGGATGACGACTGATCAAGGTGGAGCCGGAGGGACGAGGGAGCCTGGTGGAGCCATTGGGATGATGGGCCACAGTGGAGACGAGGGAGCTAGGAGCCGATGGGTCGAAGGGCCAAGGTGGAATCCAGGCCTCGGAGGCTGGAGCCGAAGACAGGGGATCTTCACGCCAAGGCAGTGCTGGAGACTGGAAGACCTGCAGCGAAACAAAGCTCCAGGATGGCGCTGACTGAGGGTGAGATGAGGGGCAATGGTAATTAGCCCCGATCCAGAACAGTGACTTTAGGATCTCGTCGTCAAAAGGGCTGGTGACGGCAAGAAGGCAGATGTCTTTGGTTTAGAAAGTTAAGAAAGTTCCAGTTCTCACAAGCAATAGTGGTAAATCTCACAGAATAATCCATTTAGGAGGTCAGTTGTTCCATAACGTATAGTTCGAAGGAAGGAGAAGATTAGGATGAAACAATATGAAGTTTAATAAATGACTCAGAAGGATATTCACAATCGAAACAGTGTGCATAGCACAAACAACAACCGACAACAAAAGAGTGAAACAGAGCAACATAAATACAAGGCAAAGGGAACTAATGAATAACACCTGTGATGATTAATGAATGTCCATGACAACAAAAGAGAAGCGGGAAACTGAAACCAAGGAACACAGGAATTACAGATTATAAAATAAGTTCCCAATACTGACCCCAAACATTAATTATGAAGGATGGGAAAGTATGAAAAGGATGTTGTTATGCACACTCAGTAAAACTGCTCAAAAAGAAATCTGTAATTGCTCTAATAATTATGCATGTTTCTGCAGTAAATATGCACAATAATCTGAATAAATAAGCCTGTGACATATGCAGGCCCCAGTGCAGCTGCGACATTGTGAATCCCAGAATATCAGTGCCAAGCATATAAAGTATAGATAAAAGTAAAACTGTTCAATACATGAGCATCATTTACAGTCTCCACCCGTTCACTTTCTTTAAACAATTTCTTTACTGAAATGGAGATTTTCATTATTTTACTATTTCTTGTTTTACACTAGATCATATTGTTAATAATAGTTATTAAAAAAGGTTATATTTAAAAAAAACTTTCAGATTACAAAAATATGTTTTGTAGTATTGTTAATTCACTGTTTGTGATGAAGGGATTTCATATACTACATGTAATGTAACATGATAAAAGGCACACAAAATGATAGTCATACAGTGTGAGAAGTCTATGTGAGAAGTGCATCTTTTGCAGTGCCTGCATCAGATCCATATTCTGTCTACACAGTCTAATCATTACACAAATGGGATGGCCATCGTCCATTCCACACCTTTATCAGTATGTGTGTGTGTGTGTGTGTTTGCGTGCATGAGGAAAAAGAGCGCGTGTGAAAGGGCGGTGTTTCCCTGTGTCAGTTCTCTGTGTGTCTGTCTCAGCACGGCTCAGAGAATGCCACCATGAGCTTGAAAGAGAAACTTAAGCCTGTAAGTACCATCCTTGCCTTGAACTTTTATTTATCTCCTCTTCATCCGCTCTCTATTTTCTTACCTTTGCTGCTTTGTTTCTCTTTCACTCTGTTTGATTTTCACCTCTCACACCTGGTTAGGAAAAAAAAATAGGTCAGGACCAGGATGGATTTGACTGACAGCTGATGCCACTCACATAGATCACTGTTAATAGTGTTGTTTCAGTGTCAGACTCTGTTGACTTTTTGTGACTTGTGAGACATATGCAAACTGAGACTATTTTTTGCCTGAGGTTGCGTCCCTTTATTTTGGCTTTGTCTTTATTTCTTTGTTTTGTCTTATTGCCGTTCACCATGTGTTTGTTTTATTTGTGGTAGTGGCGTGTAACTACATGTCTTTATTTGACTTTTGTTTGTTTTTCCATTTTGTTTTTAGTTTTTTATTCCCGTTCACTATGTGTTTGTTTTATTTGTTGTGGTTGCTTTAACATGCCCCTTTGTTTTGTTTTAGTTTTTTTCATCTTTTTTTGTTTGTTTTCTCTTATTGCCCCTCCCCATTTTTTGTTTAGTCTATTGTATTAGTTTGTGAACACATCCTTTCGTGCATCATGCTTATGTTTTGCATGTTGAAGTGCAATGTTGCGTGTTAAAAGCAGTTTTTTCAGAGAGGTGGATTTTTTTATTTTATACAAACAACATATAGCATTAAAAACACGTCATGGAAATGTTACACTGACCTTAGCTGTACAAGATAAAGCTGTTGGTGAAGTTTTGCACAGTGCATTTTTACTTTTGTGTATCTTTGTCTGTGTGTGTGTCACTGAGTTTGTGACTGTAGTCAGCATGCAGACAGTGAGAATGGATTTGCCTGGTTCCATCATTATGAAACAGAGTGTTAGATTATATCAATAAGCACAGATATCTCGCTCCAGTGAATTCGTGTGTGTGCATGTGAGCGCCTTCTGTCATTAGGATCTCTTCAGCACATGGATTTGAATGTGTGCTCACACAGTGTATTTGTGTGTGTGTTCACAGACATGTGCAGACTGATAAGAAAGGACTGTGACTTCACATGATTAGTAAAGGTTGATAGTGTTACAAAAATATGTATAATATGCAGTGCTTTAAATGTGAATAAGATACTTAAAGTGAGAATGGACGTATTTGTTTTGATGATTGCAGTGTAGAATTTTTTTATCATTCACTGAAAATGTATGCTGTTTTGTGTGTGAGCGGTGAATAACACTTTTCAAGGTTGCTGACTTCTTGCCACATGAAATTGAGCAATAAGACTGTGCTTGTGTGTGTGGGAAAGGTTTTGCCTACTGTATGCCTCCCAACTGATAGCAAAATTCCACTGATTGCAAAATCTGAAATTTGCCAATACTTCATATGAAGAAGAAAAAAGATGAATAAAGATACAAAATAATGTCTGAATGGATATAAAGATTTATGTGCAGTGCATATTCTGGAACAATGGAAGTTTTATAAAGGCTGGGCTATTGATTAAGAACAAAAATGAGCTATTGATACATTTTAATTTCTTTAATTACTTTTTTGGTGCTTCTGGAATAAATGTCTGGAAAAAATTTACAAATAATTTCACATTATTTATGCAAAATGCACAACAAATGCTGCCCGCACACTGAATGAAAACCAAACCACGAAGGTCTACCACAAATATATTTATTCATCTTTATTTTTGACTGGCATGGTGAAATAAGCTGAGTTGAAACATTTACCCAATGGCTTGTTTGAACTAATATTTTGAATGAGCTTTTATTTTTATATTTTCAATTTTAATTCTAGTTTAAGTTTGATTAATTCTGTTGTGTGCCTTTGTCATTTTTATTAGTTTTTGGTTTGATTTGTTTTTATTTCAGTCTTAGTTTTAGTAATTTTAGTGCTTGAACTTAAAACAACATGGCAAAATTGGTCATTTTCATTTACATTTTTCATCTAATACTTATAAAATATAAATATTAGATGTGGTTGGATTAGATTTTATATCAGCTTTAGTAGTTTCAGTTTACAATAAAAGTTTAGTACTTTCAGTTAACAATAACACTGATTGAAATAACACTTTGCCCTTTTTTCACCATGCTAGTCTAAAATAAAAATAAAAATATTTTTAATAAACCTTCGTCTATAGTGGATTTTGAGTTTTCGTCCTCCATGCACCTGTGGATGCGCTAATCTTCGGAAACAGAAAAATTTGTTCTATATTAATGTATTGATTTAGCCCCCACATATCTACATCACTATGTGGGAAGATTTGCATAACGCCGCCCAAATGTTCACGCAAAGAAAGAAGGCGTAACTTTTATTCTCGCTGTAGTATTGTGCCGCTGCCGCCATGCCATGGAGATGCTGTGTTTCGTTGTGAAAGCGAAACTACTTTGTTTGGTCTTCCAAAAGAGGACGATATCCGCTTCGTCATGCCTAGAGCTGATCTGTGCTGGTCGCTGTGGAAATACATCAAATTCACGCTGTGGATCGCCAGATCGGCTTTCACTGTGGACTAAGTGGAGTCCAGCCCGGGTTGTCACATGTGGTTGCCGCAAGCCCGCCGGCTCCTTCGTCGATTCCACCGGCTGCGCCATTCTCAAGCCCACCGGCTGTCGCTCACTCGGCATGCCGGCCTCCGCTCACTCAGCCCGCTGGCCGTTCCTCACTCTACACTCTTAAAAATAAAAGGTGCTTCAAAAGGGTTTTCAAGCGATGCCATAGAAGAACCATTTTTGGTTCCACAAAGAACCATTCAGTCAAGTTGTATTTACAACACTGTTCCAGAACACTTCAACCCAAATATTCAGATGTGTGCAGCACATTTTATGGAGGACTGTTTCCTGATCCTGCAAGAGTAGACTACAATGCTGGCTGTTCTGACTCACAGACTGTAAGTAAGTTTTTTATATTTAAAGAATTTGCCACTGATGATTCAAACGCGAGTTTTGGGCAGTGTAGTGTAGAACTTGTTGTTTGTAATTTCTCCGATCACAACTGCAGACATGGTTTTATGTTTACGCAGAGCGATGCAACGCAATGCATAAAAAGATAGTGTAAAATTCATTATAATCCGTAATTATATCTCCACTGGATGCAACAAATGTCTGGCAAAATTAATGCCAAAAGGTTTTAATGTTTTTGTCTCGTCGCTCAGGCCAGACAGGGCATCACAATATGGTGAGGGGCGTAACATTTCCGTCACATGCTTGAGGTATTCGGCCAATCACAACACACTGGATAGCTGGCCAATCAGAGCACACCTCACTTTTCAGACCGATGAGCTTTGTAAAAATCTACGCGTTTCAGAAAGGCAGGGCATAGAGGAGAAACAATAATGTACAATATGTGGAAAATAATGTGTTTTTTTTAACCTTAAACCGCATAAACACATTTCATTACACCAAATACACAAAATAATGTTCTTTTTAGCAACATCATATGACCCCTTTAAACAGACAAGGGCAACAGCAATAACCTTTCATGCTGTACTTTGACAACTAATCAGTAGGAGACTCTTTCAGCCTTTTTAGGTCTCATTTGGTTTGACCTGTTGGAAATGTTCCACACCCTCCCTCACCACTCCCTTTCCTGTTGATTTTTTCCCCCTGTAAATTGGTGCATTTAGGCAGTTAAGACTGTTTGTTCAGCAATCTCTTGGATTCAGAAAGCTGGCATCATCCATCTATCCTGTACTGCTTTCTTTATTACTTTAGATCCAGTGTGTTTGTATAGTATGTTTGTGGTAAAGATGACTGCGACGAAGTGTCTGTTTTTAAGTAGAGGCTGTGGAGTTTCTTCTATTTCTGAAGAAACTGTTTTTCTGTGGATGTTGTAAGTCAGCATGACACCTTGGAGAACATGGGCAAGGAACCTCTCATTGTCATACCGGTCAGTACAGACTGCAGTTTATGCAGGATGCTCATTAATGTTGTATTCAGAAATATTTGATGAATATGTACATTTGCAGATGTAATAGAAGTATTTTCTTACTTGCATATGATATGGCTAATAGAGAGAAACATTTATCATAAACAATTTCTGTGATGTCAGCTTGAATAGTTGGTAAGTGGTGGCAGGGAAATTGCTTTAAAGCTCTATTCAAAGCTGTTATTTACTTAAATGAAGCCTTTCATCTACTTAAAGGCAATTCTGAGGCCTGAAGTGCTAACGAAAAGTAAACGCCCTGATTTACATTCATACAACCTTAAAAAAAGGAAAACTGCATGCCTTATTACATCGCTTGACAGTCAAACTGCATGAGGCTGTGATTTGCATTAAGTTGTCATGTGTTCTGGAATTTGTATAAAAGTAAAAGGAAAGAAGACTGAAAAGCAAGTAATGCTGTGTGCATACTCATTTATCAGAAGAAAAACGTGCATTAGGTTTGACATTTTATTATTATTATTTGAACATATCTTTGAATACCATGGTATCTCTTATAGTCATTTTCTGCTCTTTATTGTTTTGCTTACGAAACATCCCAAAAGAACCAACTTTTTCCACATGGCTGATGTTCAATGACCAACTTGTAGTTTCCATGGCAGCCAGTGGTTGCCATGGTCATCTGTGTGAGCAGTAATCATGGGCTGCTAATGGTGTATTAAAGGGTTAGTTCACCCAAAAATGAAAATTAGCTTGTGTTTTACTTACCCTCGAAGCATCTTCGGTGTATATGACTTTCTTCTTCCAGACGAATCCAGTCCTGTACTGCTTTCTTTATTACTTTAGATCCAGTGTGTTTGTATAGTATGTTTGTGGTAAAGATGACTGCGACGAAGTGTCTGTTTTTAAGTAGAGGCTGTGGAGTTTCTTCTATTTCTGAAGAAACTGTTTTTCTGTGGATGTTGTAAGTCAGCATGACACCTTGGAGAACATGGACAAGGAACCTCTCATTGTCATACCGGTCAGTACAGACTGCAGTTTATGCAGGATGCTCATTAATGTTGTATTCAGAAATATTTGATGAATATGTACATTTGCAGATGTAATAGAAGTATTTTCTTACTTGCATATGATATGGCTAATAGAGAGAAACATTTATCATAAACAATTTCTGTGATGTCAGCTTGAATAGTTGGTAAGTGGTGGCAGGGAAATTGCTTTAAAGCTCTATTCAAAGCTGTTATTTACTTAAATGAAGCCTTTCATCTACTTAAAGGCAATTCTGAGGCCTGAAGTGCTAACGAAAAGTAAACGCCCTGATTTACATTCATACAACCTTAAAAAAAGGAAAACTGCATGCCTTATCACATCGCTTGACAGTCAAACTGCATGAGGCTGTGATTTGCATTAAGTTGTCATGTGTTCTGGAATTTGTATAAAAGTAAAAGGAAAGAAGACTGAAAAGCAAGTAATACTGTGTGCATACTCATTTATCAGAAGAAAAACGTGCATTAGGTTTGACATTTTATTATTATTATTTGAACATATCTTTGAATACCATGGTATCTGTTATAGTCATTTTCTGCTCTTTATTGTTTTGCTTACGAAACATCCCAAAAGAACCAACTTTTTCCACATGGCTGATGTTCAATGACCAACTTGTAGTTTCCATGGCAGCCAGTGGTTGCCATGGTCGTCTGTGTGAGCAGTAATCATGGGCTGCTAATGGTGTATTAAAGGGTTAGTTCACCCAAAAATGAAAATTATCTTGTGTTTTACTTACCCTCGAAGCATCTTCGGTGTATATGACTTTCTTCTTTCAGACGAATCCAGAAAAATTGTCCTGGCTATTCCAAGCTCTATCATTGCAGTCAGCGGGTGTTGCAGTTGAACAGTCCACAAGTCGTCAAATAAAGCTTGCGCATTCATAATAAAACGTGCCACAGATGGCTCCAGGGGATGAATAAAGGCCCCCTGTAGCGAATCCATGTGTTTTTAAAAGAAAAATATCCAAATTTCAAACGTAATAAACACTTTTCTCTCACTTCCGCTGACTGTCATACACTGAAGCAGTTCCGGCGGATGACGCAGCACGTATGCACAGCGCGTGCGCCTCTGAGCTATGCTAGTCTCGTGAGTTTGTTTATAGGAGCAAAGGAAGCAAAGTTTCCTTACTTTAGCAAAGGAAAACCAGTCTCTTCTTGGTTTATACCTCCCACATATTTTTCTTTGCAAATCCTCGGTTTGTACTTCTAATTAGTGACCGGCATTTTGTTTTGTTCTCTCTCTGCATTCGTCACTGAATGCGCAAGCTTTATTTGACGACTTGTGGACTGTTCAACTGCAACACCTGCTGACTGCAATGATAGAGCTTGGAATAGCCAGGACAATTTTTTTATACAACTCCGACTGGATTCATCTGAAAGAAGAAAGTCATATACACCTAGAATGCCTCGGGGGTGAGTAAAACACAAGCTAATTTTCATTTTTGGGTGAACTAACCCTTTAAAGGAGTGATTTTCTATTGGGCAAAAGCTCTAGCAGAAAGTGGGTCTCAGTGTGAAATAGTTCAGCGGATACATATATAGCCCACTGCTTGCTGCATACTTGTTGACAATATGTTAGACATCAAAAAAAGCACTTGTTGCATAATGTCTTTTATTTTGGTTATCCGTTTATTTATTTTTTGGGCTTTTTGTATCTTTATTAGACAAATGGTTCAGTGAAGTTTTTCTTTCTTTTTTTCTTTCTTTTAAAAATAAAGGTTCTTTTTTTTGGCATCTATGGTTCCATGAAGAAACTTCAACATTCATGGAATCTTTCCATTGACCAAAAGGTTCTTTGTAGCAGAAAACTTCTTCAGATTTTTGTTTTCACACTAAGAAAAAATGGTTCTTTTAAGAACTGTTCACTGAAAGGTTCTTTTGTGGACCCAAAATGGTTCTTCAATGGCTTTGCTCTAAAAAAAAACCTTTTGGAGCCATTGTTTTTAAGAGCCATGGCCAGTGATTGATCTTTGATCAGAGTAGAGGGAGATAATAGAAAGCTGTAGTGACGTGACAGAGGAGGCGTATGGATGAACTGAAGCCTCCCAGTAACACAATACAAACTCTAGCTATTAATGTCTGAGAGTGTGTGAGTAGCTCCGGCTAAAACATTCTTCCGCAGTATTGTTTATTAACCGCTAGAGCACCAAAAGTTGCATAGTGCACATATAATTTTTCCTCATATGTTTTACTATTATGATATATTTATTGTGTGTTTAGATAATTCTCTTTTTGTGATTTATGAATGAAAGAACATCATACAGGTTTGCGACATCTTGAGGGAGAATAAATAATGACAGACTCAAGACTTCAAGGTTTGATTCTTTTTCCTATTTATTTCTCGGTCATTTTTCCTATAGAATTACATTTGCACAACTTCAAGCAGTGTGGTCTATTAACAGAGACAGACTCCCCTGTGGTGCGTTTCTTCAGTCCATGCCCTTTAAAATTTGATCCGGTCTGTAGGACATGGCTGCTGCCCTTCTGTTTAATAATGGCACATGTCAAGAGGAAGAGGAGACTTAAACACAGAAGAGCAAAGCATGAAAGATGAGCAGATGTCTGCATTTCTCACAGTGACTGTACATCTCCAAAGCTTGTGCGGGTTGAAATGGGATATGACAATATAGTTCAGAGCATTGAGTGAAGTGTCTGTTTCTTTAAAATGCCATCAAGATATCATCTAGTGTGCATTGTGTGTGTTTGTTTGGGTCTATTGAGGTATCTTCTGACATTTTATACTGTCACTCATAGATTTCACCTTGTAGTGGGCATGTTTGTTTGTATAATTGCATTTGTTTTGGGGACTGAATCATTGTGCTGACTCATTCTGTGTCCACAACACTAGCTATGCTTCCATCCAGAGTTGCCAGTTTAACTGCGCATTATTTGGAGCACTGCATAAAACATTTGCGAATAAAGCACTGTTTCCATCCTATGTGTTTAATAGATACAATTGTCAATTCCTGTGAAACTGGTCAAAAGTATTAAATGCCTGTGTTTCTTTTTTCCTGCGTAATAAATGACTGCAAAATGCAAAAAATTTAATGCAAAAACAAACACTGTCATGTAATCTTACATTCAGATGTTTGGGAACACAATCATATGAGACAGTTAGGGTGATTATACCTAATAGTTTTGGTGACGGACTTTGGTGCAGGCATTTAAAAATGATTAATTTGACATGATGTGCGATGAGATCGGTGCACTTGTTAGTTCATTTATCCAATCAAAAGATCTGTTGAGGCAAAGTCACATGAAATTTATTCGGTAAATGTGTTTCTTTTGTAGTTTATGCACGTGTCTTGTTATTGGATAAAAATTTTGCACATACGTTTATTTATGCTCATCTTGGCACTTCAATCCATTGTTTTTTTAAGCAATATCCCAAAATTCATATAAAAAGAGGTGGATGGGAATGTAGCTATTGTCACTAATGTCATGGTTTTAAGAACCCTTCAATTAAATCAGCCAGACAAAATATATTATTTTAATATACATTTTTAGTAATTATGTTATGTGCTTTTGTCATTTTTATTTGTTTTTTAATAGTACTATTCAACTTTTATTTTTATTTCAATTTCAGTCTTTATTAAATTTCAGTTAGTAATTTTAGTGCTTAAACTTCAGCAGCATTTCAGTTTTTTATCTAATATTTGCAGCTTATTTTATTTCAATTAACAAAAATGTGTTTTAAAGTTTTTCTTTTAGTTCTTGTTAACAATAATAACCCTGTCCAGATGGCGCAGTTATAATATCTGCCAGCGAACTGTCCATGCTAACCTTGACTGCTTGCATCCATCGAAATTCAATTAAAAACGACCCTTGACATCCTCTGATCATGCTGTTTCTTATAACCTCTCTCTTTCATTCTCTCCCCAGGTACTGTCACTCGGGGCAGATGTGCTTCCTGAGTACAAGCTTCAAGCTCCACGCGTCCACAAGTGGACCATCCTCCACTACAGCCCATTCAAGGCAGTATGGGACTGGATCATCCTGCTCCTGGTGCTCTACACGGCCGTCTTCACGCCCTACTCTGCAGCCTTCCTCCTCAACGAGCAGGAGGACGAGAGGAGACGCACCTGCGGCTACACCTGCAACCCCCTCAACGTAGTGGACCTGGTGGTGGATGTCATGTTCATAATCGACATCCTCATCAATTTCAGGACTACTTATGTCAATCACAATGACGAGGTGGTCAGCAATCCCACTCGCATCGCTCAGCACTACTTCAAGGGCTGGTTCCTCATAGACATTGTGGCTGCGATTCCCTTTGACCTGCTAATTTTCAGATCAGGTTCAGATGAGGTGAGGGCTGTGACATGAGAACTAGGTGGTATATTAATCAATATTATATTTCAAACGCACAGCTAGAACAGAGTGTACAATTGTTAAACTTTCTAATTTTAGAAGAACTACTCAGAGTAGTTAAACCCGTCCTTCCAGCCTCAAACCACGACTCTGATTGGTCTTCTGAAGACTGCACGGCTGCTGAGATTGGTGCGAGTAGCGAGGAAACTCGACCGTTACTCTGAGTACGGCGCGGCAGTGCTCTTCCTCCTCATGTGCACCTTTGCCCTCATTGCTCACTGGCTGGCATGCATCTGGTATGCCATTGGCAACGTGGAGCGCACCAGCTCTGCCCGTGTTGGAGGCATGAAGATCGGCTGGCTGGACAACCTGGCTGACCAAATTGGCAAACATTACAATGACAGCGATTTCTTCTCCGGCCCTTCCATTAAGGATAAATATGTAACTGCACTGTACTTCACCTTCAGTAGTTTGACTAGTGTGGGATTTGGAAACGTCTCTCCTAACACCAACCCTGAGAAGATTTTTTCCATTTGTGTCATGCTCATTGGCTGTGAGTGCACTACATTCATTATCTATATTAGGCATGACAACTAAGGCTTCGCTGGGAACTTCAACAACTTAAACTTTAATATACATAACCGTATAAAGGTTTGGGGTCAGTAAGATTGTTTTGATTGCAAATTGGATTGAAAGATTGACTTATTTTCAGTAAAAATTCATTATTAATTTCATTTTAATTTACATTTTTATTTGAAATTGTTTTCTCAGCTAATATTGACAAACAATGAAAAACAATGTATCACAGTGTCAAGTAACATTTTTTTCAACATTGATAAGAAATGTTTCTTGAGCTGCAAATCAGCATATTAGACTGATTTCAGAAGTATCGTGTGACTGGAATCATGAAGTCTGGAGTAATGACTTATGAAAAATAAGCTTTGGCAACAGAAGATTAAATTACATTTTAAAACAAACATATTAAAATAGACCAGTTATTTTATGTTGTAATAATATTTCTCAGTATTACTGTTTTTACTGTATTTTGATCAAATAAATGTAGCTTTGGTGAGCATAAGCGACTTCTTTCAAAAACATGAAAAAATCTTGCAGACCCCAGTCTTTTAAATGATAGTGTATATATTTTAAATAAATTTAATTTGAGCAAAAATCTTTTGTTTGCACCATGCCCTTGGCTGATGATAATCTTTGTTCTTCTTCCTTTCCAGCCCTGATGTATGCCAGTATCTTTGGCAATGTGTCAGCTATAATTCAGAGGTTGTATTCAGGCACAGCTCGCTATCACACTCAGATGCTACGTGTGAAAGAGTTCATCAGGTTCCATCAGATCCCAGGAGGCCTTCGGCAACGACTAGAAGAGTACTTTCAGCACGCCTGGTCCTACACTAACGGCATTGACATGAACGCTGTGAGTTACAAACACACACACAAAATTCAAATATACCGTATTGTACGGTACGATATACCGTAAATATACCAAGTATTACATGAATATACTTTTATACAGTAATCTTCAAAGTAAAGTGAGAGGGCTTCCGGACCCCCCTGTGTGTTATAAAGCTCCCAAAAGAATAAATCATTTTGATTTATTTTTGAAATGCTACTTTTTTTAACCCGTGGTCAATTTATGGGGTTTAGTTTAAATGTGAAAAATATTGTAAGTTTTTAATGTTGCATAATGTTGTCTTTTTCTCCTATGTGCTGCTACAGGTGTTGAAGGGTTTTCCGGAGTGTCTGCAGGCCGACATCTGTCTGCATTTGAACCGCAGTCTGCTGCAGAACTGTAAGGCATTCCGGGGGGCGAGCAAGGGCTGTCTGCGGGCTCTGGGCATGCGTTTTAAGACCACCCATGCCCCACCCGGAGACACTCTGTTGCACAGTGGAGACGTATTGACCGCACTATATTTCATCTCCCGCGGCTCCATAGAGATCCTCAGAGAGGATGTGGTCGTGGCCATTTTAGGTTTGACTACTTTCTAGTTCTGTTTTATTTTTATTTTTTTCCCCCACCGTTCATTTATTTCAACCCACTTCAGCTTGAAAATTAATATATTTATAATCATATATATAGTTATAATCATAATGAAAAATATTTTTTATCAGTTAAACAAGGCATATTTGTTCAGTGATAACTACGAAGAAAAGCAGATAGGCTGTAAAATCATAGACATAACGGTTTATAGTTTTCTCAGTTGAATGAACTTCCGGGTAAAGATGTGTAAGACTTTCGGTCTTATAGATATGGATACAAATAATTGTACAGATTGTTACAGATACAGAAACTGGCTCTGCTACACACCCCTAGAACACATTGCCTTGTAAAAGTTAAAACAATGACTGGAGATTAATACTCAGAACTAAAAGGATTGGGTCGTAGAGGATCATTTCTTAAGTTCATGCCGCTGCTCATGAGTGTTTTCTAAGGTGGTCCATCCTGTCAGCAGTGTATGGTCCCAACATACAGTAGCCACACTAAAGTGCAGCTTTATAGTGCCCCTTAGTGGTTGAACTCTTTTTACATGAAGCCTATTTGGCACCCAAATGTAATGCTATTCTTTCTATATCTCTATATTTATCTTCCCTTCTAATTATTCCAACTCCTGCCTCTCTTTCCACTGTAGGTAAAAATGATATTTTTGGGGAGCCCATCAGTCTATATGCCAGGCCGGGGAAATCAAGTGCGGACGTGAGGGCTCTGACATACTGTGACCTGCACAAGATCCTCAGAGACGACCTGCTGGAAGTGTTGGACATGTACCCCGATTTCGCCGACAGCTTCTGGAGTAACCTGGAGATCACATTCAACCTTCGAGATGTAAGCCACTCAAACTCACACACAATACGTGGGAAATAAATGTGTGTTTTGGACAATAGCAAGTTGTTATATGTTTTTCAGCATGTGTTTTCTGTAATTATGTGAGTTACTGAAGCTTTAATGTGTATCAGGCAGACAGAAACATGCATCCAACCCCAAGCGAGGACTCAGACTGTGGGTACCGTCGACCCAGACATCGGAGGAACCCTTTACAGCGAAATCGACCTGGTAAGAGTGCCCATCTAGTCCAGGAGGACCACAAAATGTTATTTCGCTGCTGCAATATACTATTCTGATCTCTCTCTTCTCTCTTGCATCACTCAGATGGGATGGACCGAGATGGAATGGACACGTACCCAGTCCAGTCCTGTTCGCCTGTGGGGAACCACCGGGGGGCAATAACGCTCTCACACTGGGATGAGTTATACAGCAATGCCAGTGCTGATTCCTTGTCCAGTGAGGAGGACATGAAGCCCCTGGTATCTGGCCGAGGGGAAATGTACTCACCAGGGACAGAGATGCAAGAATACTCCCCTTCTGTAGTCAGCCTCATGCCAGCCGGCAACAGCACAGCTTCTGCCATTGGAGGACCACTGGGAGGGACACATTCGTACACAGGTAGTAGCAGTGGTGTAGAGGAGGGTATACGCAGGTATACGGCGTATACTCACTTCTTTATCAGTCCGCTTTGCGTATACCCACTTCTAAATCCCCTCTAATGCGCATCATTCATTAGTGTTAGGCAAAATCATGACAGTCCACCACATGAATAGCTAATCCAATTGCATGTGAAAAAAAAAAAAATTCCCTACAAACACTCAGTAAAGACAGTGGTGCCGGCTTCCTTTGAAAAATGTTTGATGATTGCGCCCGCTCCATCCCCAACCCGAGGATGCCGATTGCCGACAGTGACAGAGATGCTGCCTGTTCATAATAGTTCATTATTGATTACTAATTTGAATCAGTACATTAGAATGAAACAATAGCTTAAAAAGCGGTAAACTCCTGTAAACTTTTCAGTCCAAAGATCTAGAGTAAACAAATGTGTTCAAACAGTAAGTTCAAAACAGCTCTAATACTGAGAAAACCCAACCGATTTCATCAGATATTGTGGAGAGTCGAGTCTAGATGTCAGTAAATGATTATTTTCAGCGTGTATTTGGTTTAAAAGCACGAGTGTTGTACTGGATGGTGACTGAAGGTGTTTAAGATTATGTGCTAATTTAGTTATTCTGAATAGATCCGTATAGTAGCGTGTACAGTAAGGTCAAGACAGCAGGTTTAGTGGTCTTTTGGCGTCTCCCTGTGGTCCTGTTTGATATCGCAGCTTGACTGGTGCTTATTTATATTAAAAAGGTGGTGGGGATGGGGGATAAATTCTGGATAAATTGATAGTCACTTTTTTTTTTTTTAAATAGAGATCATGATTTTCCTACAAACAGACAACTAAACAAAATAGCATGTAATTTAGTACAGGTTCTGACAAAATGTTAATTGCTGCAGTCTATTTATTTTTTAAATTTGAATTATTGCAAAATCTGCACCTCTTCTGTGGCTAATTTTAATTTCATCTTTACTCCGTGAAGTCAAGCAGCAGAAGTTAAGTGACAATATGCTAATACTACTGGCCCATTTTGGGGTGAACTAAATATACAAGACTAGTTTTACACGTCACTGTTTATAACACAGGGTGTTCATCCTTTGCTGGGTCGCTTTAAAAATAAACTTGGGCATAAATTAAGAGTATACCCACTTCTCCAGGCACCACTACACCACTGGGTAGTAGGATTAGTTTCGGTGCTTCCTGAATCATAGTAATCTGAACAAAATATCAGCCCAAATTCATGAAAAAATGTGCTTGTGGGGACCTTTTTTGCAAAAAGAGTATTACATTTTTTTGTGGTAGTTTTGCAGCAGTTTAAAAGTGAAATGTCCAGTGAGTGCTGCTTAAAAAAGTGTTTAGTTTTCTAACATAAATGTACTTTTTTTTAATGTTGGTTCATGCACTTATTGAACCTTTGAACTTTTTTGTTAAACCGTGTTTTATGGGATTTGTACCCAAGCGCTCTGCATCGCAATTGCAGCGTTGTGCCAGGTGTGCTACTGAGCAAGTTTACTATGTCAGAAAAGCCATACATATGGAGCTGACTATGCGATGCGAATGTTACAATGTTTTACATATTCATGCACTATAAGTTTTTTTAGAGCTGATATCACAGTATTGTGCAAGGAACCATGCAAAAATGAAAATTTCACCTTCATTAATTGACAATCTGCCCCTTAATTAGAACATATAAAGATTATTGGTGCTTTACTGCCACAAGTGTTCATTTCAAGTGGAACTGCAGCAAACTGTATGTATAGATACGTTTTTGGAGTTTTGCAGAAATATAGGTATAGAGGCACGTTTTTCCAATTAGCCTGGGTTGTATAATATGCCCTGACAAAGACGTGGAGGAAAGGAGCTTAAGTGGATTAAATGATTGGAAAAAATCTGGCATATACATCACCAAAGAGAAGTCTGTCATTTCACCGGAAGATACAGTTGTAACATTTTGATTAAAAATTGCAATGTTAAATTGCAAAGGTTTAATCATATAAACACATACAAACATAAGATGCATGACATGCATTTCGAACGTAGACAGGATGAATTTGAATTTCACGCCAAGTATAACCAGCCAGTATGTACATTTTGTAATTGGTGAAAGTATGCAAATTGGTGTTCAGCTACTGTTTCTTTTTTATCTGCATGTTTGTGAGATTTTATAATCATTTTAGTCTTCTCCATCTTTAACCTGTCCATTATTCTGTATCTTTCTGTTCCTCTTGATCTTTCCACTCATTCTTCATCCATACAGCGACTCCTCTGAACGTGTCGGGGTTGTACAGCTATTTGCCCGACCGCAGGGCCAGTCAGTACTCAGAGAGTCAGAGACGTTCCTCTGCAGTGCAGGCCTGCTACCACCATCACAGCCCCTGTGTTGAGGACAGACCGAGTCAACTGCAGGCCCGTCTGGAGCTGCTGCAGTCGCAACTCAACAGGTCCGATATCCAGAGGGAAAAAAAATAGTGCAAAGTCTGCATTTGCCTTATAACTCTACTCTCTCTCTCTCTCTCTCTCTCTCTCTCTTTAAAGACTGGAGACCAGGATAACAGCTGATATAAATGTGATCCTACAGTTGCTGCAGAGGCAGATGGCACCTGTACCCCCTACCTACAGCGCTGTTTCCCCTGAAGCGCTGGCCCACCACGCTCATCCTACCAGCCTGTACACCACAGCAACGCACAGCACTATGCCATCTTTACAGATCAATGACAGTTCATCACCTGGTAAGGTAGGTTGTCATGTGAGCAATGAGAGAAGAAGGGTGTGATAATTCAGCGTGGGTTTGTAAACCGCACATTGCATAGATGAACAGTAGATATGTAATACCAGAAGCAGTATGAGGACAAAACAGGCCACTCATGTAAAAATGAATATGCTGGCTGCATTTCCATCTCTTACTTGTCTTCAAATGGGGGGGAAGTCGTGGCCTAATGGTTAGAGAGTCGGATTCATAACCCAAAAGTTGTGGGTTCGAGTCTTATACCGGCAGGGATTGTAGGTGGGGGGAGGGAATGTACAGCGCTCTCTCCCACCTTCAATACCACGACTGAGGTGCCCTTGAGCAAGGCACCGAACCCCCAACTGCTCCCCGGGCGCCGCAGCAAAAAAATGGCTGCCCACTGCTCCGGGTGTGTGTTCACGGTTTGTGTGTTCACTGCTGTGTGTGTGCACTTTGGATGGGTTAAATGCAGAGCACTAATTCTGAGTATGGGTCATCATACTTGGCCACATGTCACGTCACTTTCACTTTCACTTTCAAATATATGACAATCCTTTTTCAAGGGGAACTAAGCAGGCTAAGACAATTGTTAATATAAACACGTTGTTTTTCAAAAAATAAAAAAATATACACATATTAATCAAATAAATTATAAACCTGAAGGGTAACTTGATAAACTTAGAAATATTTATTATATTTCTATGTTACATATTTCTATTCTATTCTTCACAAAACTATATGCAAATGTTTGGGTTTTTAACAGAATAAAAGTCACAACAATGATTTTTTTGTTTGACTAAAGCTAAAGGAAATTACTCAAATATACATGTACTAATACACTATTAGAGATATGTTAGATTTATAAACCTGAAGGGTAAAATGAATAACTTATATTATATTATATCATATTATAATAATTTCATGATTTCTGACAGAAATACTATTAGTATTCAGTATAACAATAATAACATTTAGTAAATATTATGCACACATTTATTAAAATTCTAAAAAATAAAAAAAACACACACACATTACAAAAATATATTAAAAAATGCATTTTCATTCCAATTTCCTGTAGATCCCCTAGCAATTTCTTGCAGCCCCCTGAGAGTCTAGACGCCCCACTATAAAAACCCCTGCTGAGTTTTGTAGAGAATAATTTTATTTTTTTGGGATATTTCAAATTTTCATGCTCAAGTAGTCTAGTGTTACCAAGATGGCGGCGAGTAAACGGACATTGGTAACATAGTGATTGTCACTAAGTAAGATGCTCGTCAGTTAGACTGATCTCTGTGTTCTTACATGATCAGCTGGCTAGATAAATCTTTGTAGTGAGCATGTTGCATGTCTGTATTGAACTGGACCTGTTTTATCCACAGAGCCCTGACTTGGACAGCTTCAAAGAGAAGTCTCCAGACTCTTTATCTAGTGGGATCCACCTAACAGTTGCCTCCAATGACACCATGTCCATGTCCCCAGAGACAGAGCTGGCTGTGCCCACAGGACTGATTCCCCCTAGAGAGCCTCATCCACAGACCCCAGGACTGCTGTGTAGAAGCCTGTGCTTCCCATCGCTCCCGGACAGTCTGGAGAGTCCGAAAATGCTGGAGGGTTCACCAGAAATCCAGAGGCATGTGTCCAATCCAGTCTTACCTGGAAGCTAGAGGCCAAAAACAGACTACTGTCCGTTCCGAGACGCTAACATGGTTTCTCTTTTCAAACAGTTCTGCAATATTCATGTTACTCATTAGTTTAAAGGGGGGCGTCCAGTAGAGAAAACGGTGACTGCAGACTTCTCTGAATCTCAGAGGTTTTTTGTCTCATATCCCTTCTCATTCAGAGCAGGAATTTTTCCTCTGATGCGAGAGTATTTGGTAACACCTCTCGACTTTTGTGTTATTGAATATGAAGAGAAGCAATAAAAGACAAGGTCAAAGAGTATGATCATCTGCCACCATCATGTACATTATACATTTTTGTCTGTCTGTATGAGATTTGTCATTACATACTAAACCTCATCTTGTCTTCTTGCGTCAGCTGAGATTCAGAGGTTGGATCCTCTGAGGAAATGACATATATACCTGAGCTTTCAGTGTTTAATGAATAGCTTGTGTGTACGGATATTGCAAACGTGCAAGATTTTCTTTTCAATGTATAGATTTTCTAATTATATACTATTATAAATATATTTTTTTGTTTTTGTGTGTGTGTGTGTGTGTCAGGTTAGGTGTTTGACTCAAATTTCATGCATTACTACATTAAATGACATTATGACTGACACAAAAATGAAGTTTGTATATTTGGATTTATAGTAACCAAATAGGCATGAATTCAGGGTTATCAAATGATATTTCTCACTGAAGTGGTTATTTTAACTGCTGATGGATGGTGTAACTCTGTGTGAAGACTTCTGTGTGATCTTTTGGAAAATATGATCACTGAATTTGAAAGAGAAAACTATTCAGTCTTGACATTCTGATTGGAGAAAGCTGAAGGCCTGTTTTTTTTGTAAATCACTTTTTGAGCTGAAATCGGTGTAAAGTTTGTTTTACCTCTGCAATGTAAGCAGATGAATGTATGTAAAATTATTGGAAACCTTTATTAGACTGTAACGGTTTCCAAAAGCACACAATTATTATTATTATTTAGATTAAATGTTATTTATAAAGGACTACTAATGTTGCACTGGGTTTAAGATATCAATATTCGTGGTCTTTTTCTTCATTTTTGTTTTACTAGGGATGCAGATACTAAAATGGTAAATACAAGCTTATAATTATTATAATACTATACGCAGTGTTATTTTAGTATTTTTATATGCTATTATAGTTTTTATTCAGCGATAGCATCACTCGTTATAAATGAAAACTAGCTAATATTAAAATGTATTGTAATTTTTCATACTATAGATTTTAATATTAGCTAGTTTTCATTCATAACGAGTGATGCTATCACTGAATAAACGCTTTTATGCATTTAGATATTTGCAAAAGACTACATTTAAATGTTATATAAAAAATAAACTTAGTGAGCATTAGATGGCAAATTTAATTGAAACAAAAATAAAGAAAATGCGCATGCAGAATTAAATATTCAATAGCTAACAAATAAAATAATCTCAAATATTATTGTTTTTATTAAACAATAACCAGTTTTGTACGGATACATTGCACATCCCTAAATATTAGTTGACTGGCCTTTCCATGATTAATTAACACAGAAAGCTTTATGAAAGAACAAGAGTTTAAGTGAGTTTATTAATAGAAAAGCATCATAGCTGGACACACACAGAACTACTTACATTTAAACACTCCATCTAAGAGTGTGAGGTGAGGATCAGCATCCCACACAGCCTTGCAAATTCACTTTTGATTTGACTGAAAAGAGTGGCGTTACTACTACATTAGTGTAACAACAAAATTTCATGGACCGAACAAATGACTCGCAATGCAAAGTTATTCTGGAAAAGTGACACTTTTGTCCTACCTTGTACATAATATTTATATATGTATACAGTACATATTTCACTCCGAGCACAAGCATGCTGAAAGGGGACTAACTTTTTCTTTTTTTTTAATGAAAAACAACATTGGGGGGGGGGATGGTTATAGCAGGAACTCTCAGTAATGCATCTTGAAGTGAAAAAGACCAAGATATTGTCCACTCAAACATTGACGTCAACAACGCAACTAACCGTTATGTGAGTCGTGAGCATGTCTGTGAGGAACAATTATGAATGTTTTGCAGTGCCGTCAAGCATTTTATCTCCATATTATCCGGTATTTAGAAGTTTCCAAGGATACAAAAGAATGGCACCTTCCTAAAATGGAAAAACAGGATCTAAATTTCAGAGAACCTTTAAAATTATTAATCTTTGAAGTAAGCAATTACATCTTAATAAAATGGTAGTTTTGCTTTGTCCATGTTGGCAAGTTTGCATCTTTATGATCCTAGTTTTCAAAAAAGTTTTCTACCGGTCAAACAGAATAAACGCACATCTCTCCCCCTACACAAATGGCCATACAATCATAGTAATTACAGTTGTGTTTAAGATCCCATTATGAGGACTCTGGGACACCTGCAAGTAGGAAAACAGACAAATATAATATATTGTGCAGAAACACAGGTACTCATTCATACAGCTTCATTCTCCCAGACAAACGTTGCACACACATTGTTCAAACTGTTGTTCCCATAGGCCCGTTCAATATGGTTTCCCACTTGAATCCCCCAGACCTCAGGAACTTTAGAAAACAAGTCTCTGCTCCATGAATGACTCTCTTCCAGCAATGCTGCCCACAGGAAGCACAGAGGCGATTTATGCCTCGGCTCTACACCCGCAGGATCTCCAGACAGTTGTTGTAGCAAATGGCAATCCAGTCGGGCTGAGTGGAGGCCCACTGCACGTTATTGATCTCTCCCTCGGCCGTGTAGGCCAGGATGGGGTCCTCGATGGCACGCGGCATCTGCTGGATGTCCCAGATCAGAGCCTGGTGATCGTCCGCTACAGTGGGATTTAAAAGAAAAGGGGGCCAGGTAAAGAAGACTTGTATGAAACAGCACTGTCACTGCTGTTATAGTCTAATACTGACGCAAAGAAAACAGAACTGACACGATCAGACCGGTCAAGAATTCAAAACTATTGCATGTGTAAACAATGCATGTGATGAATAACATTAAGTTAAGTTTGATTTGAATAATATATTAGTTAATTTGAACATTTACATTAACTAACATTAATAAATGTTTTAACAACGTTAACAAATGGAAAAGTGTCACATGATCCTTCAGCAATTATTCTAATATCCTGATTTGTTGTTTGCTGTTTTTTATTATTATCAATGTTGAAAACAGTTGTTCTGCTAAAATTTTTGTAAAAAATAAAATAAAATCTTTGATGAACAGTAAGTTCATTTGATCAATTCAATGCATTTTAGCTAAATAAAAGCATTAATTGTTGTGTTTGTGTGTGTGTGTATTTAACCGGGCTGGTTTCTAACCTGCTGTACATATGTGACAAGAGGAGTGGGGCGCCCAGGCAATGCCGTTCACACAGGCACGATGATTATTGAGACGAGCCACTGGTGTGCACGGCACACGCACATCCAGAATCACCACCTGACACAAATAAAACATTAGATAGCAAAAAGCAAGGGACATGAGGAAAGAGGACAAATATGCTAATACAGTAAAAGGAACTAAAAGAGAGACCTCCATGCCATCCATGGCCATAGTGGCCAGGTAGTTGGGGTCCTGTTTGTTCCAGCACAGGCGCAGCAACGGGTGATGTTGAGGGTCCTCATAGATGATGGTGCTGTGCTCCAGGTGCCGCAGATCAAACATGCGCACGGATCCGTCTGCTCCCACAGACGCAAACATATCCCGACCGCCACCCGCACGGCTGAATGCGATATCATACACCTGAAAGCCAATGAAAAGAGAACTCTACAAGCTACACAATTCTGAAGAACCTGAAGTACTAGGGTGAGTTTTTCCTTACCTCCTTGTCGTGAGCAATTAGCTGTGTTTTGACATGGCCTGACACCAGGTTGACCCTTCCCAGGACCTGTCCTGTCTCTAAACCCCAGATCGTGCAGGTGGTATCAATACTAGAAGTGCCTGAAAAACAGAAAATACACATGCATGAAAACCCTGATGATCTTTTGAGAGGCAAACACACAAATGTGTAACATACATTTTTCTTTCAAACAAGTGTTATTTTAGCAATATTCTTATGTTACTACTATTTTAAATTAGCTTCTATTTTTATATGATCAGGTTTATATCATTTCTTTAAATTAAAATTAGCTTCTATTTTTATATGATCAGTTTTAGTAAATTTAGCATTTCAAAATAATCTTACCATTGCCAAGACAACATTCCTAGTTTTTAATTTTTTTTTTATTTCAATTAACCAAAATGCAAAAGTAACATTTCGAATTTCTTTAAGTACAAGGATTTCAAATTGGCGATTTTGTGTTTTACACATTTTCCATTAATTCAAATATATTTATTTAAATAGCGTTAGTTAACAATCACAACACTGCCAGAGAAACAGGCTGACTGCATTGGCTCTCACCCAGAAGATTGGGGTCCACTTCATTCCAGTCAAAAGAGGTCAGAGGTGCACAGAAATCAGAGTTCTTGTTATTATTCAGGAGACACTCCAGACGGGTCTCTGTGTCGTTCACCTGACAACAAGATACATACAGTTCACTTACTCCATTTATACTACCGAGTTTGTGTTTCTACAGTTCTGTCACAGTATTAAAGCTAGAGAGTCCCTAATCATTTAAAGTTACATCAAAATTTACCCTATTAACTTTCTTAACACACATTCTTGATCTTAGTGTTAACTATTGTCAAGTGCACATTTATTTGAAAAGTAGAGAAATTTCAATATGAAATCAGTTACAGAAGGATTCAATCAAGCCAGACCGAACAAAAGCTTTCCATGAAAATGCCTAAATAGCTATTGGTTAACAAGTGACATGAGTGGAAAAAGAAAACCACATCAGAGGAACAGCATATTAAGCATTTAATCAAGTTATTACGTTTGAATAAAACTGATACATTTCGTTTTTTATGGAATGCACCGACGAATGTTCACAGTAAGACCAAGGACGTACATTAAGAAGTACATACGGTCAATTTTCATCTCATGTTGTCTTGTGCAGTGCAGTCAAGCATGAATACAGTCTGATGCGCAATAGAAAGTGTACGTACCCTCCAAATGCGCAGGTAGTCTCCACTGGTGGCCAGCAGGTCTGGATAGACACCCTTGGTGTCAGGGATCCACATGATCTTGGTGGTGGGGTACGGATGATCGAAAGTATTCCTGCATACAAACTCTGAGCTTTCCTCCTCAAGACCCACCAGCTGGACCTGAACATCACAAACAAACAAACAGCTGATGTAACAATGTCCATCTCCTGGATCCACAAAGGTGATGACTTTCTGACAGCTGTCAAACTATTATCCACAAACAAGACACCGGGATTAAAGTGTTCCGTCGCTATGACGGATTTTCGTCAGTTCTTAAAGACAGTGACTTGCTTCATTCCTGAATGAGTCAGCCTTTCGAACAAATCAATTGAATGAATGATTCAGTGATCAAATCAGTGACTGGCCGCCACCTGCTGGCTTATTTAGTTTCATTTTTAGCGTATTATTTTAGTTGTTTAAATCATTTCATATTTCTGTATTCAAAATGTTATATTTAAAACAATCTCCACATGAATTTATTAATTTAATTGCACTCATGCCACCTCTGAGCCTCATTAAACGTCTGGAAATGTACCTACAAGCCACTTTTGTGTTCTTCTGTGCCACCTCTGTAGTAGAAATTAATTTATTAATACTAATTTCATATGATTGGCAACTTATTTGTCTTATTCTACTTCTTATTATATTGTTTTAAATATAAATTTTTAAAAGATTATAAACATACATTTTTGAATTTGACATGAAAATGATGCCATTATAAAGGTAAAAAGAAAATACTCCTGTAAGTCACTTTAAGGAGTCAAATTTCACATCGTATTAGGAAGGCTAATTTTTTATCAGAATTTTTGATTATTGATCAGGGCCCATATTCACAAAACATTTTATCTTACCACTAAGAGTTCTCCTAAATAGCAGTAAAAGTTTTTAGCTAAGAGTTTTCTCTTAAAACCTATTCACAAAGCAGCTGAGACAAACTTTAGACAGAAGGAATAGACAGAAGTCTTAAGCTAAGAGTAAGGGGGCGGGGGTTGACCTCGTTGCTATAGATGACGTCAGCATGCACTAACTATGCACACAGTGATTGGCTGATAGTCTCTGTCAGAGATTTATTCATAGAAATATTGTAGAGCGCAATATTATGTTGCCATATTCAAATAAAGGTTTAAAAATAAAAATGTTAATTGCCACATTCAAATAAAGATTTTACAATGCAGGCTAAGTGTCCCTAATTAAACAAGTAGTCTATTCAGCTAATTGTCAGCCTCTATTAGTCAATATGCATTAGGGCTGCCCTCGAATAAAGATTTTTCTGGTCGACTAGTAGTCGTTCATTTTAAGCATTAGTCGACGATTAGTTGCACTTTTATTAATAAACCATATAAATGAGCCTTAATTGCCTACATAGCCTAATAAGCGCACTCAAAAAAAGGCTTGCCACAGCGCACTGGCAAATATAATGATTATGAATGTGTTAAAACAGCAAGTACACTGCATTAACGTTTTAATAATTTATTGTTACACTAGTGCTCTCTGTTTTCGGTTTAAGAGATGAAGTCGGCGACACTGACTCGTCATCTCCGCAGTATGCGCCTGTATGCATGTTTCATACAGATTACATAATCTGAGAATATTTGTTTTCTATTTGAATTTTTTTCTTTTAAAAGTCTCACTGTCTATAGATATATTTTCTGAGACGGAGTCTGAGACGGCAGAAAGTGCATCCTGTTTCCTTTCATTATTTAACAAAAGCGCAACATTTCGTTATTATTCTGAGTGCACACGAATAAACGTAGTCTTTACAGGTACAAAAGATGTATTATTCTTATCTGTATGACCAAAAATGACAAAAGTATTTTAAGAGCCAATGATGGCACCGGCGCCTCCATCTGTCATGCAGTAGCCCAAGCGCGCTACTGTTCAGCTTCCACACTCCACACAAACATGTGAACAGCGCACTTTTTTCTAGGCTTACATTAGATTGAGCTGCCTTGAAAAGTTGCTACTACGTACATTTTTCAGATGATAAGCCATATTTGAGGTCGATGAATGTTAGGACTTAGGAGAGTATATGGATGCCCTGCCCGATGTTCTATATTACCACATGGACCAGCCGTTAACGATTTGTCCGTCACGGACTGTGTGATTTCGCCACTTCATGGAGATTTTTTTTTCTGCGACTAAGCAACTAATAACATTTTGGTAATATGCATATAAACAGCCTTTTAATTAGCAGAGTAGAATAATCATGGGTGATAGTAAGACATGCAACCATAAAAGAAAACCAAACTGGACGCGAGAACAGCTATATATTAAGGATATAATCAAAAATGTGGAGTTGGGATAACCTCCAAACCAAAGCAGATACCTTTTTAAAAGCTCATTATCGTCAAATGCTTCTAAAATGTTTATATTCCGAGGTAGATTGCTGGCAACAGCCATTTTAGGATAGTTCAGATTTGGTCTTAGTGACTTAGGAGTCCTCTTCACTACTCCTAACGTTTCACAGATTTAGGAGCTAGTTTTAGAGCTAAGACACTTTGTGAAATAGGACTGACACGCCCATTATTTTTAAGATTTTCTCCTAAATTGGCGAGTTATGAGCTACTTATAGCCTTAAGATGTTTTGTGAATACGGGCCCAGAAGGTGCTCCTAAATTGTTTTAATTAGGAGGACAAGCGCTCCTGACTAAAAATATAAGATAAAAATTAAACTAAATCACTGAGTCACTGAGTTTATAACTGAATCATTAATTCAATTGATTCGTTCGAACGGCTGAATCATTAATTCAATTGATTCGTTCGAACGGCTGAATCATTCATTCAATTGATTCGTTCGAACGGCTGAATCATTCATTCAATTGATTCGTTCGAACGGCTGAATCATTCATTCAATTGATTCGTTCGAACGGCTGAATCATTCATTCAATTGATTCGTTCGAACGGCTGAATTATTCAGGAATGAAGCAAGTGACTGTCTTTATGGACGGACGGAACACTTTAATCCCTGCAAGACACAAATAACAAGTAATACAGCAACACACTACAGAGTAATACATTTGTGTATTCAAACTCTACGGATGACATCTATGACCAACACTCTATTACTGAACATCGTTCATCAGCATCTAACATGTTACTTTACATTTTCAAGCATACTTCTTTATATGCCAGGTTGACAGCAGGCATAGGAACACAAAACAAAGTCGCACAGCTGTTTACCTTGTTGTTATACTCCTCGACGAAGCTGCCGAGCGCCAGCCGAAAGCGCTTGTCGGGTCTGACGCTCCAGTTCATGGCATAGACGGTCCATGGCGCCTCGTACTTGTAGATCTCTTTTCGTTTACCGTGCAACGACATGTTTCAGTTCCTCGATCGGATCGGTGAGAACCAGTTAGAATGGGGTCGTTAAGAATACCTAGATTTGCACCGATCGGTGAAAAGGGCTCTTTCAGCAGGAAAGACGGTCTCTGGTTCGTGCAGCGCGAGACAAAGAGAATAATGTCATAACAATCCCCTCCGCAACGGCCGCGAAAACGACGAGTGCGCTCTGCGACCACACAAAACCTACTTAGTGGAGCTCACAGACATCCATCCAGTAATTAAGACTGTTTGTCGCTAAACGCCCATGTTTTTGATCAGTCCCAACGATTTTAATTCTAACTTTAGAAAGCCCTAAATAGGCCCGACCGCTCAACGGGGCATTTGGTCAGAGGATGTGCGTGTGTTTCAAAATAAAAGTCCTTCCTAGAAAATGGGGGCTGAGCGCTGAGGTTATTTATAGATCTCTGTTGCTACTTGATTATTTTTCTTGCGCATCACAAGACACAATAAATATCAACTGTGGCTCAAGATCTAAAAAAAAAAACCTTCAGCCACATCAGTCCTGAAGAAAAATAATAAAAAAATTAAATAATAATAATTAAGAAGAAAAAACAAAACAAAAACAACAACCTAGAAACATCAGGTTCAAAGGCATGTGCCGAGTCGTTAGAAATGTCATATTTGTATTTACATTGGCTTCATTATCAGCGTTTATACAGTTTTCAGTAATAATTAATATTGTTTCTTGGGATTACTCTATCTGACATGAATTAACCATCCATTAACCGTCAAAATATCTCATGTTTGAAATATATTAAAAAACATTATTATGATCAATTATGTTATAATTTAAATATAATAAATTAATTGTATACATATA
>NW_015506679.1:189020-191811 GCF_001515645.1 Sinocyclocheilus grahami
ATATATATATATATATATATATATATATATATATATATATATATATATATATATATATATATATATATATATATATATATATATATGTATATTTAATTTCAATTCTATTATTTAAATATAACTTTTTTATTTATTTTATTATTTAAACAATTAGCTAACTGCAATATCTAAATATGCCTATCATGCATATTTGAGTAATAACAGTAGGCTACTTCAACCGCAGTTTTATAATAAACTAAGGGTTAATCATTTATCAGAGCGCCATAAACGCCCCGATCTTTTCTTATCCTTGTTGTCAGGGTTCGCACAGCATTGTGGGTAGAGCAGGTCAGATGACCCTCGCCTCTCCTGTGAGGGGTACAGCTGCTGTCACACACTGTTAGCCACTGAAGGAAACACCGACATTTACAGGTACGTCTACGCGATTTTTGACGTTATCGTCGACTGGTATTAAAGCAGTGAGGGGAAACGATCGACGCAGCCGCAGTGGCGCAGAAATGAGCTTTCTAAGGTTGACGGTGTAGCTGCCGCAGCTAGCGAGCTAACGAGCTATCATCAGTTTGACTGGAACCGGTGTCACGGGGGATGGGGTAGACAGGACTGGATAGCTTTTCTCCTTCAGATTGGAGATTTGTTTGATTTGCCTGGCACGACTCGCACGGAAAATCTGTGTGCGCTTTGTTTCATAGCAGTGTAATTTAGCAATAAAGTTTTAGTTTAGCGAGGCATTGGCGCTGGCATGACGAGCCTTTCCGAAATTACAGGATAAACCGGGTTATAGTTGATCAACAATCACGTCCTCTCTGACTTTACGGTTTGCAGTTTCGAGAAGTTATTCAATTATCAGCCTCGTAACAGGTGGAGTATAAACTGACACCCGGTTGTAACTGCTATGTGACATTACGAGCTGCATGTAACTAGTAGCTATGTTTCCATCCAAAGATTCGAATTAAACTTATGCGCAAAACTGGAATATCGCATAAAACATATGCGAATAAAGCACCGTTTCCATCCAACGAGTCAAAGAGAACAAAATCGCCACTTCTTGGTAAACTGTGGCACTAAATCTCACTAAGAATATAGGAGAAGCCACTGAATATAATCATTTTCATATGATATAAATGACTTGCAGCTCAGAACGAGCTGACGTAATGCTGTCAATGCTGCTGTTTGGGAACGCAGTCGTGTTAGACAATTATACAGACATACTTTGACGACAGACTTTGCTCTGGCGTTTCCATCCAGCCTTTTGTATGTGATATTCCAAAATGCGCAAAAAAAATAGGTGGATGGAAACGCAGCTAAGTGTCTAAATATGAGCCATCTGCTTCACTCCCTGTCCTGTCAGGATGTGCACACATTGGATTAGATGCTTAATGTACTGTTATTCTATATTATATTGTATATGGACGAGGGACAGAAATGAACAGGGGGAAGAGCCCTGTAATTCAAGATGTGGGGCCCAAAAAGTCCTTATAATAAATTCCTCTGTTTTTTTCATTTGTAACATCTGATACGTTTCGTTTATCACTAGTATTGTGTATTTTAGGCCTAAATATAGGAATGTTCTCTCAGATATTAGTCAAATATGACTTGATTTGATTGATATGGCTGTAATTGACTAACTAGTTAAGTTGAAATGCTTAGCATGTATGGATAACATTGACAAGATATGCGTCCTCAAATGTATTATATGGTCCTAAAAATTTGGCTCCAGATGGCAAATACCCATTAATAAAAAAGATTTCTGATTTGCTGATTCTGATTTAACCCATTAATTAGCACTGATTTCATGTGTAAATTTCTTTGGATTTTTTTTTTTCAAATGATGAGCTTGAAAAGTGGAACTGAATGTATTGTAATAAAATGAAGTGTTTTTACTTATGTGTGTCAATAATATTAAGTGAATTATATCTCATCCTTAAATTGACCATAAAGTAAGAGCAAATCAGCTTAGTGTATGGCGATTAATAAAGAGGTTCAGCCAATTAGAAGACTTCAGTGAACATCTTAAGGGCTTAGGCTCTCATGATGAGACTCCGAAAAGACTGACCGGCCTCCTCCTCCTTTTCTCTTTCACTTGTTGCTGTTCCACTATTGAAGTGTGAAGAGTGAACCTAAATAGATAGGACAGGGAAGAGTGTTTTTAGACTTGACTGGTTTGCAGTGTAAACATTAGTTATTGGTATTATATGAGAATACCAAACAATTAAGTCTTGTTTGTCTGTACTACAGCTTTAAAAAAATAAAAATCACTATATATATATATATATATATATATATAACTTCACAAGTTTTACTTGTGACTGCACTAATGGAACAAGATAATTTATTTTATTTGTCCTCTTTCATGGACAAGTACTTAAGTGTAAATGCATTTATTATCTTCATATTCCTCAAGATCTCTTAATCTTTAAGAAAAGATTTTTGAATCTCGCTGGCTCTCGCAAATAAGTGAATCACACTTGCTCTGTGTTGCAAGGCATGTGATTGGCTGTTTGTCCCTGATGTCACACATTCATGTGCACGCGCTCCACAAACTCAGGGTCAAAGCCTGAGTTGACAAAGAAAGTTGATGATCAGCATCATGGTACCAACAAAGCCGGATTGGAGTGGTTTGGTTTTGTCAATTCAAAACTAATCCTGTAACCCTGAGTTTGTTCAGCCACCATCATGGTACAGGCCCCAGATCAAGAGATCTTTAACATTCATCTTGCAGACTTATGTGTGCCATATAAAGTGTAGTAACCATGCTTTTTTTTTTTTTTTTACTTTTTTTATTACCTTTTTT
>NW_015506679.1:194306-210698 GCF_001515645.1 Sinocyclocheilus grahami
TTTAAAAAAAAAAAAAATCACTATATATATATATATATATATATAACTTCACAAGTTTTACTTGTGACTGCACTAATGGAACAAGATAATTTATTTTATTTGTCCTCTTTCATGGACAAGTACTTAAGTGTAAATGCATTTATTATCCTCATATTCCTCAAGATCTCTTAATCTTTAAGAAATGATTTTTGAATCTCGCTGGCTCTCGCAAATAAGTGAATCACACTTGCTCTGTGTTGCAAGGCATGTGATTGGCTGTTTGTCCCTGATGTCACACATTCATGTGCACGCGCTCCACAAACTCAGGGTCAAAGCCTGAGTTGACAAAGAAAGTTGATGATCAGCATCATGGTACCAACAAAGCCGGATTGGAGTGGTTTGGTTTTGTCAACTCAAAACTAATCCTGTAACTCCGAGGCTACGTCCACACGAAGCCAGAGCTTTCCCTAACCAATCTATTTTTTCACCTCGTCTCAAGAAATATCTGCGTCCACATGAAACTGACACAAAACGATGTAGTATACATGCCAGACCAGCATGTGGCGCTGTAATTCTCCCACAGATATACACTAAAAACGGAGAAGACTTGGACTATGCGCATAAACCTTGCGCGTGGTATGCAAACGAACATGGAACAATACATTTATTAATCTGTGTTAATGTTAGTTAATAAAAAGACAATCGTTCAGTGTTTGTTCATGTTTTTGTTGCTGTTACATGAAGTAGCGGTGTCTGACTAGGGGCGAGAGGTGGGCTGATGATGTCATCGTTTCAGAAAATATACGGATCCGCTGTCCACACGAAAACGCAAGGGCGGCGTTTTCAGATTTATCCACTCTGGGACCCGGTTTTTAAAAAAATATCAGTTTCACTCTCCCAAAACGCCAGATCCGTCTGGACGAAACACCTATACGATACAAAATGTATGCATATACAGCTAAACGCATCTCATGCGTCTGAATTTGTTCTTCTACCATCATGGTACAGGCCCCAGGGGTGTCAAACTCAATTCCTGGAGGGACGGTTCCCTGCAGAGTTTAGATTCAACCCTAGTTAAACACATCTGATCCAACTAAATCAAGTCCTTCAGGCTTATTTGAAAACTACATGGTATGTGTGTTGGAGCAGGGCTGGAACTAAAATCTCCTCCAGGATTCCAAAACTCCTCCAAACTCCTTGAGTTTGACACCCCTGGTTTACACCATCAACATTCACGTTAGTCTGTATACCAACAAATGACTTCAGGATATACACTACTGTTCAAATGTTTGAGATCAGTACAAGAAAGAAAAAATTATTCAGCTAGAACACATAAAATTGATCAAAAGTTACATTAAAGACTTTTGTAATGTTACAAATAGTGGTCGACTGATATATAGCCAAGTCCGATATATCGGCCGATATTTAGCATATAAGTGAATCACACTTGCTCTGTGTTGCAAGGCATGTGATTGGCTGTTCAAATGTTTGAGATCAGTACAAGAAAGAAAAAATTATTCAGCTAGAACACATAAAATTGATCAAAAGTTACATTAAAGACTTTTGTAATGTTACAAATAGTGGTCGACTGATATATCGCCAAGTCCGATATATCGGCCGATATTTAGCATTTTTTTTTTTTCAAATATCGGCATCGGCCGATACGTTTTTCCTGTTTGGCCGATGCGTTAGAGGCGGGACTTTTATTTTGACGGCGCTGAGAATGGCAGCGTCTGAGCACACAGTGCTCACATTGTCCCTCTTGTTAGCTGTCATCGTTATCAGTTCTGTCTAATACAGATAGAAGTCGATCTAATAATCAGATAGAACAATTAAACAAAGGAATTAAAATGTATACAAAGTATATTTATTAAAAGTATTATTAGTAATAGAAAAGTAAACATAATACTGTCTCGTTTGCCATCAGCATTCAGCAAATACGCATTTAAATCATTTGAACAAATCTTTGAATGTCTATTAATGAACATATAATTTCACAAACCTTGCAAACTTCGTCGAATCTAGTTGAGATCTTGTGAAGTGTGCATTTGTATCCTGCATGATCACGTATGCTCTGCGTGATGGTCGGTCTGTGTGAATTGAATGCGGACAGGAGAGTTCAGCCTCACTGGAGATGCGCGATCAACAAAATTTAAACTCGTGATTTCAAATTATGCTGCGATTTATGCATTTGCCCACTGTCATATTCATGTCATTTTCACTGTGTGCTGTATGTAAAATGACTGTTACTTTGGCTTTATTTGAAAAATATATTATTCCCAATGCGCACAAACTTCCCAGATTACTTGGTGCCCTGTTGGTTACAATGTTGACTTTTTATTAAATATTTATTTATTTGTGAAAAATACACTGTCATCTAAAGTATAAGTATGTTTATTTTACACATTTATTTTTAAATCCATTTTCAAATGATTTCAAATTTCTTAAATATTAATTAAAATAAATAAAATTAAATCGGCCATCGGCCACCCTGCTTTCCAAGATATCGACATCAGCTGTCAAAAAACCAATATCGGTCGACCACTAGTTACAAAGAATTTTTATTTAAAATAAATGCTGTTCTTATGAACTTTCTGTTCATCAAAGGGTCCTGCAAAAAATGTATGACAGTTTTCCACAAAAAGCAGCACAACTGTTTTCAACATTGAAGAAAATAAGAAACGTTTCTTGAGCAGCAAATCAGCATATTAGAATGATTTCTGAAGGATCATGTGACACTGAAGACTGGAGTAATGATGCTGACAATCCAGCTTTGTCATCACAGGAATAAATTACATTTCAAATATATTAAAATAGAAAAGAGTTATTTGAAATTGTAATAATATTTCATAATATTACAGTTTTCACTGTATTTTGAATTAAAATAAATGTCATCTTGGAGAGAATGAGACTCCTTTCAAAAACATCAAATCTTCAGTTCATTTGTCATTGTCTGTTTGTGCAGGTTGAGCCATGAGGCACCTGGTCTTCCTCCTCCCAGCCCTGCTGCTGCTGCTGGCCCTGCCGGACACTAGGGGGCGCTACAATGATGACTTTGATGATGGTGAGGACATCGCTGAGTTTGATGACAATGACTTTGCTGAGTTTGAGGATGTCAGCGAGGACCCAGCAGTGGATGTGCAGAAAGAGCCACCCCCACGAGCAGCCCCCGCATCTACACCCATAGAGGACGACGAAGACGAGGCCACAGTAGAGAACGAAGACGGCCAGGATGAGTTTGAAGATGCTGATGCACAAGTAAAGACGTGAAAAGCCATTCTTATTTCTGTTTTTCTGCAAGTCAAAGTTAATCTTAATTTAATCTGACTGATGTTACAGGATCAAGACATGTACAGCAAGTATGACAACGAGGAGTTTGAGGGCTATGAGAAGACCAACCCTTCTTTCAAAAACACTCTTATATACAGAGAGGTATAAATGAAATAAAAAATGCATTTGGCTTTTACAGGCACTACATTGGCTTCCTTAGATGACTGTTTGTGTGTATGTAACAGGTCCCAGCACACCTTCAGAACAGCTGGGAGAGTTATTACATGGAGATCCTGATGGTCACGGGTCTTCTTGCCTATATTATGAACTACATAATTGGCAAAAACAAGAACAGCAGACTTGCCCAGGCTTGGTTTAATTCCCACAGAGAACTTCTCGAGAGCAACTTTGCCCTCGTGGGTAAGTGTACCTCTCTCCACTTTGTTTCTTCTTCTTATGCCATTTTCGCTGACCCTGTTTTTGTCTGACTCTCAAATGTGTTTTTATTTTTAGGGGATGACGGTACCAGTAAGGAGGCCACCAGTACGGGGAAACTGAACCAGGAGAATGAGCACATCTACAACCTGTGGTGCTCAGGACGTGTCTGCTGTGAGGGGATGTTGATTCAGCTTAAGGTAGCGTGTATATGTGAATAAGAGAAGGAAAGATATTTGATAGATTTCCGTGTATTCACCATGGTGTCATTTTTGTTCAATTGCAGTTTTTGAAAAGACAGGACCTGCTGAATGTGTTGGCCAGGATGATGAGACCAGCCTGTGATCAAGTGGTAGGCACACACAAATTCTGATGTATTAACATAGACTGATTCCAAGTAGTATCTCAGATGGATGTTCAAAAGTGTGTTCTTCTAAGTCTCACTCTTCCTTTTCCACAGCAAGTCAAAGTGACTTTGAATGAGGAGGACATGGACACGTTTGTGTTTGCCGTGGGGAGTCGGAAGACCGTGGCACGGCTGCAGAAAGAGATGCAGGACCTGGTTAGTCATAAATGATTAACACATCTCATGTAAAAGAGAATATTATCTTGTAAAATAAGATTTTGTTTTAGTGAATACTTTTACTCTCTAAAGATTGGAAAGATCCATTAAATGGATCGATCAGAAGAAACCGTAAAAACATTTACAATGTTGCAGTGATTTGCATTTTAAAATAAATGCTTTAGAACTTTGTTCATCAAAGAATCGTGAAACGAATGTATCACTGTTTGCACAAAAATATTAAGCAGTTTTCAAACTGCTTTTCAAATCTAATAATAGTAAGAAATGTTTCTTAAGCAGCAAATCAGTATATTAGAATGATTTCTGAAGCATCGTGTGACACTGAAGACTGGAGTAATGACGCTGAAAATTCAGCTGAAATAAGTTTTATTTTAAAATGAATTCAAGTAGAATAGTTGTTTTAAGATGTAATAATATTTCACAATATTACTGTTTGTATATTGTATTTCTGTTCAAATAAATGCATGCTCGGTGAGCATAAGACACTAATAGTATTTTTTTTTTTTATGAGCAAAGGCCCACTGTGAATTGTCACTGTCAAGGCAGCACAAACTCCTTTATATGTATTTAACAGAGGTAAAATTTTAATTTATCATTAAGTTTGTATCATGTTTATGAGTAAACATTGACTGTAACCCTTTTTTCTGTAACGTTTGTTAATGAGACGCTTAACTAAATAAAACATTCACTGAAAACGTCTGTCATGGTTTTTGATTTCAGCTAGTTTTTAAATCTTATTTAAAATGTATTTGAAAAGTAGTAATGGGTAGTTCACCCCTGCAGTGTAATATGCTGTATAACCTATTTTTAACACCATTTTGATAAAAAAATGTTTAGAGAGTGCCATTTTGACTATTTATTAAGAGACCATATTATATTTGTAAATTTAAATTCACTAATTGATTAGTTTATTTTTGTCATGCATTTCATTTGTTGCACTGATGAAACTATTAAAATGTGAACTTAAAATTGTTTAAAAATGCATCTGGAAATACAAATTTCTTTTCATCAAAGAATCCTGAAAAATGTATAATGGTTTACACAAAAAATGTTAAGCAGCACAACTGTTGTTTAACTTTGATGATAAGAAATGTTTCTTGAGCAAATCAGCATATTAGAATGATTTCTGAAGGATCATGTGACACTGACGACTGGAGGAATGATGCTGACAATCCAGCTTTGCATCACAGGAATAAATTACATTTTAAGATATATTAAAATAGAAAAGGTATCTTAAATGTAATATTTCATAATATCACAGTTTTTACTGTATTGTTTAAATAAATGCAGCCTTGGCGAGCATAAGAGTCTTCTTTCAAAAGATTTAAAAAGTCTTACCAAACCTAATCCTTTGAACAGCAGTGTAATTTAGATATCTTTTAATGTGTAACCCATCAAGTTCTATGTGTTTACAAGACATCGCAATTTTATTTATTATTTTTCACATGTAGAGTCAATGAAAAATGTCGTTCCTCTGATATTTAAGAAGTTGTTTAACAATTTTCACAGGCTGTGCAATATATACATGACAACAAATAATGTAACATATATGAGAAGTGTAAGTGCACAATGTTCAAGATGAAACTTTCCTCTGTTCACAGCCAGTATTCATATTTTTCAAGTTACATCTGATGTAAATCTACACATTTGCTTCTGTCTATTGCTGTGGATGGAGGCGTGCAAGAGTTTCACAATTTTCACAATTCTACTTCAGCTGCCAGTATTGCGACATACAGTTAAATAACGTTCAGCTAATGCTTGCAGTTTTCCTGTGTTTTGAAAGAAGATCAGGGGCGTCACAAACTCTGAAATCTGGACTGTTAGCAGGAGAGGTAGAACCCGACATGGCAGATGTAGCCAGTCAGCCTTACTTACTGAGAAGTAGATTAATACGCAGATGTGAGGCAGAAAGTATATTGCTACTATAACCAAGCTGTTTAAAATGAACCGAATAGCGGTCTGTTTGGTTTTGTCAGGTCTTGACGTCTGACTGCCCTTTCCCTTATCCAGTAAGATAAACAGCACAGCCACACAAAAGATGAAACTCACAGGCACTGCCGCACAAAAAGAAGCCATAGTCAATGGATGGTACATACTGATATTCAGAACAACCATGAGTATTCCCATGGTGGCGGTGTACATCCATACCAATGTACAGAATATAAGTGCTTGGATTCGCTTTGTGGTAGCTTTTTGGTTCACATACATTACAGGATGAGCCACAGCAATATACAAGTCTACAGTCATGCCAGTGAAGAATAGAGATCCTCCAATCAAACTGCAGCTGTGGAAGGCTGTAATGTATTCCTGTCTGATTGCGGTCACTCCACCCAGATTCTGGAAGATACTTAGCAAAACTCGGATGTAATATAAGGAATGAGAGCAGCCTAGATGGAGAAAGACAAGTTCGCTCAGGGAAGACTGAGATGAGTTTCCTGGGCTTGAAGGTGTACCACATTGTCTTAGAAATAGGTCCATCACCACATAGAGGGCTATTGGAAGATTGACAACAAGCATTAGGATATCAAGGATCGGGCTGTATGATCCTATGCAGAGCTGCTCGTGGGATGAAATGTTGGAGAAATTCCCGTCTACGCTCTGGGAAGATGTGTTTGTCGTCCACATATCCATTCTTCATCCACATGGGAGCAGGAAAGTCTGGTGTTCCTTAATGGGAGGGGGACAGATTTTTATAGTACCGATGTCTAGCTGTGATTGATGTGACTGTCATCCATTATCTGTGATATATTTGCATTAAGAAGGTCAAACGTCCATTTGCAAAACCAGCTTATTTCCCACTTTTTTTTCTTTTTTTTGCCTCATGACATACACCTGTTTCAGACAAAACCATTTGATGTAAAGTGACAAACCTATAAGCCCCCCGCACATGACACTCTCGGTGTAGTTCAGTTGTGGCCGTGTTGTACTTATTTGTTCCTTCATTTTAATTTTAATTTTAAAAGTGTAATAAAAATTCTTAATTGAATCTCAGCCATGATTTAAAGGCATGGTTCACCCAATGAAAATGTTGTCATGATTTACTCACCCTTGTGACATTCCAAACCTTTTAGAATTTGGTTAATCTTTGAAACACAAATTAATAAATGTTTATGAAACCTGAGAGGCTTCCATCCCTCCAGCGAATGTCCAGGTAACCGAAGCTTTGAAGATTCAAAAAGGTTGTAATTAAAACAAATTCATGTGAATTGCACAAGTTTGACCCAAGTCTTTTGAAGAGATATGATCATTTTTTATTATGAAAGGATTTAATTTATGCTCTCATTTTTATATAAACATGCATACATAGTCAGAGTGCATCACATATGATAAACACAGACGCTCATATGGATTTGTTTTACAGAGCTTTTGTGAACAATGGAGGGACAGAAACCTCTCAGGTTTCATTAAAAATATATTAATTTGTGTTTTGAATATTAACCAAAGTCATACAAGTTTGAAACAATTTGTGGGTGACTAAGCGATGACAGAATATTTGGGGCCAACTATCACTTCAACTAAAATAAGGGAACCTAGCACAACTTGGTGAACAAGTTGTGGTAATGAATTCTTAATTTTGTGTATGCCATGTGCGGGGCTCATTCAAACCTGCTGAAAAGACCAGCATGAATTATATGAATTATGGTTGGGGAGCTGATTGACCAAGAAAGCCTCGCTGGTTGAAAGGGATAGTTCCCCCTCATGTCGTTCTAAACTCGTAAGACCTCCGTTCATCTTCGGAACACAAATTAAGATATTTTTGATGAACAGGGCCGCTGCTGGCCAAATGGGTGCCCTAAGCAAAATAGTATTGTTGTGCCCTCTCCCTAAAAAACAAACAAACCAAAAAAACCTACTATAAGGGGTCAAAATAGAACTTTGGTCAAATATAAAAGTAAATAAATAAATTGTAATTCAATTGTATTATTTATAAATTACAATTGTAGATCTAGATAGTCACCTTTGGCTATGATTTTATTAATACAGTTGTCTGATTGATTTTATGGTCTCAAGCAATCAGAAATCACACAAAATAAAATTAAGCAGTTTTACTATGATAAAACCATGATTAATTCTTGTAAGGGTTGTGATGTCCACATGTTTTTGTTGAAGAAATTAAAGAGGATGTACCATTTCTATCGCAAAAACGTGGCCAAAAATAAAAAATGAAGTGGATATTTGAATTAAATGTTTGGTCCTACTATAAGGGGTCAAAATAGAACTTTGGTCAAATATAAAAGTAAATAAATAAATTGTAATTCAATTGTATTATTTATAAATTACAATTGTAGATCTAGATAGTCACCTTTGGCTATGATTTTATTAATACAGTTGTCTGATTGATTTTATGGTCTCAAGCAATCAGAAATCACACAAAATAAAATTAAGCAGTTTTACTATGATAAAACCATGATTAATTCTTGTAAGGGTTGTGATGTCCACATGTTTTTGTTGAAGAAATTAAAGAGGATGTACCATTTCTATCGCAAAAACGTGGCCAAAAATAAAAAATGAAGTGGATATTTGAATTAAATGTTTGGTCAATATTAAACAAGGATTTGATCGTCCTGTAAGTGTAACAACAGCCGTTATCAGGCCTTTGGTGCCCTTTGCAGGCATTTGTAATAATGTCAATTGTTTATTTTGTATTACATTATGTATTTTAACAGTGTTATTCACTGAAATCATATTTAAACCATATACCATATATTGCCTCGTAGTTTTTATATAATATATTTTAAGTAATGGAAACTAGGGTAACACTTTACTTGAAGGGGTGTGCATAAGACTGACATGACACCTTCATAATCATGACATGGCACATGTCATGAATATGAAGATTTTTTATGCATGTTTATGACAACTGTCATTAAGTGTCATTCGCTCAGTTATGTCATTTTTAATGCAAATATGACATTAGTTGACCTAACCCTAACCTAACCCTACCCTTACCCCTAACCATAGCCCATAACAAAGACATCTCAAACCATGCCTTCTTTGCAGTAAAAATTACATAACTGAGCGAATGACACTTAATGACAGTTGTCATAAACATGCATAAAAAATCTTCATATTCATGACATGTGCCATGTCATGATTATGTAGGTGCCATGTCATGATTATGTAGGTGTCATGTCATGATTATGTAGGTGTCATGTCATGATTATGTAGGTGTCATGTCATGATTATGTAGGTGTCATGTCATGATTATGTAGGTGTCATGTCATGATTATGTAGGTGTCATGTCATGATTATGTAGGTGTCATGTCATGATTATGTAGGTGTCATGTCATGATTATGTAGGTGTCATGTCATGATTATGTAGGTGTCATGTCATGATTATGTAGGTGTCATGTCATGATTATGTAGGTGTCATGTCATGATTATGTAGGTGTCATGTCATGATTATGAAGGTGTCATGTCAGTCTTATGCACACCCCTTCAAGTAAAGTGTAACCGAAACTAGAATATTAAGTCAGATGCGTTGTTGATGGTGGTGAAATTATTTTCGACATTAAAACACGTTACTAACGTCAACAGTCAAAAAAGTTTCTCAGGATTATGGACGTAGTTACCTGAAAGTGATGCACGGGCTTCATTTTGGGCTTTTTTTTCGGACTGCGCTGATGTTTTTTCCCTGATATAGTCTAGTTGTCCATTAATTATGATGATCATTTGTATTCAGCCGCAAACATGACTTGAGAGCGAGCGCGGGCGCGTAAACAGCATATGTTGTTCTGTGTCAGCTGCGTCACGCACAGAATACAGAACACAGAATAGCATACGTCAACCACGCCTACCTAAAACGGCTCATTCTAACACGCCCCCACATGTCTACGTCACGATGTGGGAAGATTTGCATAAGATTTGCATCCACGTCACTCCCGGATAATCGGGCAAAGAGGCGGGAGCTGGGTGCTGAAACCACGCCCACCTAGCTCGACGGTGGTGACAGCAGCGGCAATCCACCTGTCACTCAAGTGGCCACGCCCTTAATTTTGCAGAACTTTAAGGCTTAATATAATTTAAACGGATGAGTTATAAAAAAATTCACCCCCTCACAGTTGTCATGAAGGGCAAAATTAGCTATATAGACCAAAATCATTTTTTGAACCAGGCTGTAAACATGTTTTTTTCTACTGTAAAGTTGGGCATTTTAACATGGGGAGTCTATGGAATTGACTCCCTGTTGCAGCCAGCCTCTAGCGGACAGTTGACGAATTACAGTTTAAGTCAGTTCCGTGTTGGCTTCATGAGAGAGAGCGGGAGGTTGCCGCTCGGTAAAAATCGACATGAAAGGCAGGGCATAGAGGAGAAACAATAATGTACATTATATGAAAAATAATGTGTTTTTTAACCTTAAACAGCATAAACACATTGCTTTACACCAAATAATGTTCTTTTTAGCAACATCATATGACCCCTTTAAAGTGTGCTTCGAAGACGAACGAAGCTTTTACGGGTTTGGAACGACATGGGGGCAAGTGATTAATGACACAATTTTCATTTTGGGGTGGAGTAACCCTTTAAAAATCGAATGTCCAGAATTCACATTTTTGCTTTTATTGACTTCCTGCTTATCGTGCAGTTGACCGTTGACCTGAGGTCTGATCAAGAACACGGTCCTTGGCATGAAGATGTAAAAAAACAACATGGCACTGAAAGGCTTTCTTCTGTTTTGTTCTTGTCTACTTATCCTTTTAGATGACCCTCACACTGTGTTACTGAGTTCAACATGAAAATAAGCTGTTTCATACTCTTGACAGACCATGTTGTTGATTTATTTTCTGTACAATCCAGATGCAAATTGTAGGAAAACTACCATGACAGGGACAATTCAGTTTATTGCTGAATTATGTTTAGATCATATGGAAATCTGACAGAAACAAATGATTGCATATCACTTGTAGGATTGGCTATTCTGACAGGTGGCCAGTTGAAAACCCATCATGCATAAAATAAGCATTAAATAACCATATATATATGAAAATAAATGGTGTCATTTGTTTATGGTCTGATACCTATTGAACAACCAGAATTGTCTAAAAGTGTGGCTTTTAAAAGCCTAGTAGATGTGCTCTTCCATTCTCAAACAAATACCGTGGTCACAAATGACTGCAACATTTAGTGTTACTGATATGGACACGTCAGCCTTATGTGCAAATGGCTGGTGTCAAATAACCACAACATGGCTTTACTTTGTCAAAATGGCACGTACTGCATCAGTAACAGATATAATCAAACCTGCAAATGTGTCTTAGGAGGTTTCCTTTACATTGAGATCAGCATATGTACATTTGGTTACCAAATTTGAGATGAAACCATAGAGCAGTTTTGAGGATTCCAATGAAGTTCATAAAATTATACAATTCAAATGAATAGAATGACTCTTTACAGAGGAAACAAGCACGTGTGCAGATTAGTGTGTATCAGGCAAATAGAATGCCTTTTTTTCAATAAAACACTTTTTTTTTATTATCAAATCTGCATTTTTATTGTCAAATGTGTATGTAAAGTCTGTCTTCAAACAGCCTGTTTGGACATTAATAACAGCATGATGCTTGACATTTTGACATTTTAATGAGTTGTCTCAGTTCACTGGGAATGTCTTTCGAGCAAGTTGTCACAAGTCAGATCTTTTCTGAACTCTTCTGGAACTTGGTCTTATTCATTGGTTGTTGATTTTAATATGTGGGAATTGTACTCAAAATATTGCCAGATCTGAATATAGCTTGCAGTGGATTGTGGGCGTATTTAAGCGGACTAAATGACTGAAGAAGTTTGACGTTTCACTGAAAAGTTGGAGTTATGACATTTTGAAGAAAAATATGCAGGGAGGAAATGTTCAGAACAATATTAATATATAATGCATTTAGAAAGTAGGTGAATTTTCAATTCATGCTGATTTAAATAGTTCTTTAAATCCATTTAGACTCCTATTTGTTAAAATGAAAATTTTAACATTTTGAAAAATCAAGACTGTGTTGAAAGCTCATACAGTGCTAAAAATTGCTCACAATTATATTAAACCAAAGTCCAATAATAATCTAAAAATAAGCATGAATAACAAACATAAATAATAATAAGCATAATAGCATCAATTAGATTTTTATTACAGTTTTAACACTGAATTCACAGTTATATCGGCATTGATTGCATCAGTATATTTTAATCTGTCTGGTGTGTGGATTTATGTGATTTTTATGCCATTATCATGTCTTTGTCTTTCTCCTCTACAGTAAGAGTAGCAGAGCACAGTGCCTCCCCGAGTACATTAGTGGCTTTGCAGGAATACAGGCCGCTGTGGTGCGGAGAGACGTTCTCTAGGGTGAGAGTACAGCTGCCGTCCTCCTCATAGTCCACCTTCACACACTCCTCCTGCAGCTCCAGCAGCTCACCGTCCTTCAGCCACACCACCTCAGGGTCAGGGTAACCTGAAACACCAAGAGAAGTTGCTGTGATTTCATGAGACTGGCTCGAAAGGGAGCTATCATGATGTCTATGGAGAAGGTCAATGACATCCATCTGTGTGTCCTAACCTGTGATGAGACAGGAGAGTTGGGCGCCGGAGCCCTGCGGGACAGTCAGGTCAGATGAAGTCTTGCTGAACTCAGGTTTACACTGAAGCTTCAGTTCCAGAGACTGCAGTGCCTGCTCCGTCTCTATAACAACAAAGCGCAAGAAAAAGTATTATTGAACTGTAAAAACGTCCGTCACTATATAAAGGTGGGTGAAGGTGTTTGACACCTTCAGTCAGACATATCACAAGCCACAGTTGTCAGAGATGTCACGTCACAATCTATTTTGGTGACATTCTGCAGTACAGTATTTTACACTGGTTTCTGTAGCAGATTGATTTTTCTTTTATGTCTGATTTCTTTCTCACCATCTACAGGGCTCAAGCTTGCGGAAGCCTCTGGTTTAGACAACATAGCCATCCTCTTCAGAGCCAGCAAAGCTTTGCCTGTTTTCTAAAAACAGAGAAACAAAACAATCATAAAAAAAAGAGAATGAGGTTTGCTATGTGCACACAAAAACAATGCAGTGGAGTCTGATAAATGAATGTATGACTCTTATGAGTCAGTTGTTCAAATGAATTGACTGATTAGTGAAGAACATAGTGAATAATATAGTGAGAAAATGCAATTTGGTGCAGATATTGTTATTTATACAGCCAAAAAGTTTAAAGATTAAATTCTTATAGCTTGTAAATCAATTCTTATAGCTTGTATACCAGACTACTTATATAAAATGCATATAAATATAAGTTATCACTCTACAGTATATCTCCCAATATAAGGTGTTTGAACTCACAGGATGTAGCAGATGACCCCGATACTCCACATGTCAGTGGCCAGACAGACCGGCTCAAAGTTGATGACCTCTGGAGCAACAAATTCTGGAGTGCCGTGCATCACCTTCAGAGGTGTGTTGGGATCTAATGTGCACAACAAACATTCATTGTTATTTTAGTAATATTTCTATATTATTTATAGTTTTTATTAACATTTTGTATTCGCTCGAATATTTATATTTTCAGTTTTCATTTTAATTTAATTTGAATACTGAGTAATTTCGTTTGTTGTTTTTTGTTATTTTAAATATTACTATTTAGGTTTAATTGATTTTTCTTTCTGTTTTAGTTTTTATCTATTTCAATTAGTTGACAAGGCATAATTTGTCATTTCTATTCAGTTTTAGCTTTCAACTAGTATTTTTATTTTATTTCAACTTTATTTAAATTAACAAAAAAATTATAGTTTTAGTTAATGATGATAAACCTCCAAATATTTCACTAAGAGATCCCTTACAAAAAGTTCTGTGTATAAGCATACCATGGTACTTTGCTATATACCATAGTACTGAAAAATACTTTGAAAAATGCCATGGTATTAGCACATCATTCAAATAAAGTCTAGATTAACATGTTATTAACAGTGTATCATGTGTTCCTTCAGTCATAATTGTGGACAAACTGTCACTTATACAAAAGCACTTTATTATATTATTATTATATTAATGATATATAAGTGTGATAATGTTTTATATTTTATTCAAAGTGAATATTTTGTATTCATAATTATGAAAATGATATTCATAATTTTATTTTATTTTCATTATACACAGTTTTATTATAGCATATGTTGTGTTGACAATATCGTCAGTACATTCGTACCCAGCTTGCTAGCCAGTCCAAAGTCAATGATTTTGATCTGAATCCCAGTTCTGTCTACACAGACAATGTTCTCAGGTTTGAGGTCCAGGTGGATAACATTTTGCTGTTGCATGTACTGAATCCCCTCCAGAATCTGACGCATGTAGCCCACACTGGACACTTCGGTGTGCTTAAAACTATCATCTACAATGCGCTCAAACAGCTCTCCACCAGCAACACTGCACATACAGACATAGATTAAGCTGTGTTAGGTACCAAAATATTATAATGACAAAACTATTGACACTATTTTTATACTATTTATACATGTATTGAACCTGTTGGAATTCCTCATCTCTGGATATTTTTCTAAAAACATTGCACCCTTCAAAATGCCCACATGCAAGATACTCACTATTCCATCACCATGACCATCTCAGCCTTGTTGTCATATGCGGCAAGACACTGCACGAGTTTTTGATGGTGTAAGAAATTCATTAGCTCTATTTCTTTCCTTGCGGCCTCTCTCTCCTTTGCCCGACGACCTTTGTAGAACTTTCCAGCACAAACTCGGCCCGTCTCCTTATGGGTCATCCGAAACACCTGGCCAAACTTCCCTCTGGGAAAGATTCACAATTGAACATGAAATCATGCTTACAAACCCAAAGTATGTGATATTTAAGGAATCATTATTTCTCAATATCCTAACTTCCCATTTATCCAGTTCTTGAGAATTAAGTGAATTTGATATTCAGCCTTAAACCAGTATTTTCAGGACTCAGTTCAGGGAAACATTTCTTTTAACACCTCTTAAATGTATAAATTATAGGTTATGAGTCATTTCCTGTGAAATGTACAAAACCGTCCTCTAACCTAACCTGTCTTATTTTGCATTTTTCTGGGAATCAGAATCAAGTATAGGGGTTGTTTTCTCTTTTTGATGCAAGTAGGCCTGTTGGAACATGTATTCATGCAAGTTGTGTTATTCTTGACAGGTCCTTTGAGCAAGAGCTATGTGGCCTGCTAAATGTGTGTTTGATAAGCATACTCACACTCCGAGTTTTTCCAGGACATTATAGTGGTCAGTAAGTTTATCCACAGTGTTGATGGTCACTGTCACATACTCCACTGGTTTCTCATCACATGGCTCTCCTTTAAAAGACAACATGCTTTCATTCACCGTGGGACCTCAACACAAAGCCAAACTCTCTTAGATTGCATACCCTTTGGTAATGACTTTAATGTTCTTCCCGTTTACAATTTGGTTGCTGAACCTTGTTCCCATAAATTGTGGGAAGAGATTAGCTTAAAATGACAAGCAAATAGAGGGCTGCGTTAAGAAAATATAACAAAGAGCAATTTATCTAGTATAAAAGATACATTACAGGAATAGTTCACCCAAAAATGAAAACTTGCTGAACATCTATTTACCCTCAGGCCATTCAAGATGTAGATGAGTTTGTTTCTTCATCAGAACAGATTTGGAGAAATACAGCATTACACTTGCTCACCAATGGATCCTCTGCAGTGAATGGGTGCCGTCAGAATGACAGTTGAAATGGCTGATAAAAACATCACAGTAATCCAAAAGTAATTGACATGACTCAATTCACCAGTGAACATGTTGTGAAGTGAAAAGCTGTGCGCTTATAAGAAACAAATCCATCATTAAGGCATTTTAACTTTAAACCTTAAATAATGCTTCCATCAGTGAAAAAAGTCCATTCCCTGCTGTCCTCTCGCATTAAAATTCACTGACATATTTGTTCAGAACTATGTGCATATTTCTTTCCTGATTTGGACAACATGAATTTTTCATTGGAGAAAGCAATCTTATAAATAGAGGGCTCGTCTTTGAGCCAGAAGCAATTGTTTGACGTTAAATGATGAGCTTAAGAATTGATTTGTTTCTTACAAAGATGCAGCCTTTGCTTCACAAGACATTACTGATGGACTGGAGATTACTTGTGGA
>NW_015506679.1:211092-212024 GCF_001515645.1 Sinocyclocheilus grahami
TGGGCTTTCACAAACCTCCACCACGTATCCAGTCACAGCACTGCCGCCATCGTAAGACGGCCCAGACCAGGACAAAACCAGAGAGTGAGAGGAGAGGATGTACACTAGAGGACTGGAGGCAGGAGGCCGAGGCAGGTCTGGATAAAACACAAACATACAATAATCAAATGGTTATACATCTTTCATTAAAAATGTATATGTAACAATTCCAAAAATGTTAAATGAGTGCGTGTATTTATTTATTTATTGTTTTCAACACTTACGGTAAAAATATATATTTTTTTACAAATATCACAAATTTTTGAGTCACGAATATCAGGAATATTTATTATATAGGGTTACTTCACTTGACACAAAATTATTATTTTAAATTAAAAAGTAAAACATTTTTTGTTTTAATATTTTAAAGTTGCATTGGTGTGAATGCTAATATAGCTATTGTTTTAGTTATCTTTAAAGTTATCATTCTTGGTGTGAATGGAACTTTGCTCCACATTTTTATGTTACGAAAATAGCTAAATTAATTAAATGTAGTAATTGAAAACATGCCAATCAATAAAATGTGTATTAATGTCATTGCCTATATAAATAGCATTTTTGAATAACTTAATAGAAGGGGTCATATGATGCAATTTAAATTTTTTCTTTCTCTTTGAAGTGATACAAGCTCTTGGTGCATAAAGAACATCTGTAAAGTTGCAAAGACTAAAGTCTCAAATCCAAAGAGATATTCTTTATAAAAGTTAAGTCAACCACACCTACCTAAAACGTCTCGTTCTAACACACCCCCACATGTCGACGTCACGATGTGGGAAGATTTGCATAATGCCGCCCAAATGTACATGCAAAGAAAGAAGGTGTAACTTTTATTCTCGCTGTAGTATTGTTGCTGCCGCCATGTCGTGAAGACGCTGTGTGTTTTGTCGTGAAAG
>NW_015506679.1:213573-214557 GCF_001515645.1 Sinocyclocheilus grahami
AGCATCATGACTCAAATTACAGCTGAGGATTGTCTGACCTTACCAATGACATTTAGGGTCACTGTGTGTTGGGCTGAACTTTTGCGATCTCGTACAAATATCGTGTAACGTCCAGAGTCCTCAGGAAGGGCTTCGGAAATCACCAGAGAACTGCTTTCATTACAGGACTCAATACAAAACCTGGAGCTTTCCACCACCTTCAGAAAGACACATCATTATACACACAAACAGGAGGACCAACAGAATGCAGCATGTCTGGATTGTGTTGTGTTCTTATGTACCTCTTTTTTTTTAAAGAACCAGCAAGAAGCTACAGGAGAGCTGCCTTTGAACTCACACTTTAAATGGGCCGTCTCTCCAACATGCACCTCCAGACGATCTAATGGATCTACAAACTGCAGAGGAGGTGCTGTAAACACAAAAACACAGGTGCTGAGAATCACAAATGAGACCTCTTTAATGTCTCAGTTGTTTAGTCTAGACAGAAAAAAAGATTAAATGGAGAGAAAACTGAGACTTTTGCTTCACAGATTTCATAGCTTAACAGAAGTTATTATGAATTTCTCTGAATTTTTCAAAGAAGGCTGTATGTTTAAAATTGTCTCATTTGTGTATATTTTTATTAATTATATTATATTATATCACTCAAAATGATGAATAGAAATTCAAGAAAATAGGACATTATAAACAATTTTCTTCAAAACTTCAATTAACTTCAATTATTTGTAATATAAATATAATTGTATAACATGCAAACACATTTTATATATATATAAATACACATACATACATACATACAATGTTTATTTATTTATAAATAATTGTAGTGTTCATTCAAACTATTCTGACTTTTACACAAAATAAAAGAGACAACCAATGTCATTTTCCCTCTCTCATACAGTATAGATATTAAGAATTAGCTCTGGGACCATATTTACATTTATGCATTTGGCAGATGCTTTTATCCAAAGCAATTTACATTGC
>NW_015506680.1:0-16204 GCF_001515645.1 Sinocyclocheilus grahami
AATAAATCAAACTTCTTGACACATAGTAGCCTATACTCTCTCTGATGTGTGTTGTATATATATATGTGTATATTTATATAGAAAACAAACAAAAATAAAATAAAAAAAACTACGTGCTACGTGTACTGCGTTGCGCTAATCGAGACTTGTCATAGCATTTGCATTTTATTGCTCTTTTGTTGGTTTTGATTGCTTCTATTACCCTCATTTGTAAGGCGCTTTGCATAAAAGCGTCTGCTAAATGACTAAATGTATTTAATAATTGATGATCTACTTAAAATTACCACCATACAAATACAAGTGCTCAGTGTTATTTCAAAGGACATTTAAACCATCTCTGATTTTTCTTATATCGTGTTTTATTGTATATTGTACTCTTTATTGTACAAGAATATGCATGTAATCCCTAAAAAAAATCCCCGGAATGAATACGCGTAAGTGACCGTGCATATTGGATACAATATTCCAGAGTTCCTCAAATCTTGCCCTGGAGGGCCAATGCACTGCAGAGTTTAGCTCCAACCCTGATCAAACTCACCTACCTGTGATTTTCTAATGATCCTGAAGACATTGATTAGCTTGTTCAGGTGTGTTTGATTAGGGTTAGAGCTAAACTCTGCAGGACAGTGGATCTTGTGGGCCAGATTTGAGGATCCCTGCAATATTCTAATGTTCCAAATATAATTGTTTGTGCTCTACTTTAACATTGGATTTTGCTATAAACCATAAATATTTGACTAAAACTGGTCAATTATTATCTGTTTGCATGAACTTTAACTTTGAAATGTTTTAACTGTTGCCCCACCTTCTACTTCTCAAACCTCATACTTTCTATGGCAGGGTTCCTCAAATCTTGCCCTGGCGGGCCAATGCGCTGCAGAGTTTAGCGCCAACCCTGATCAAACTCACCTACCTGTGATTTTCTAATGATCCTGAAGACATTGATTAGCTTGTTCAGGTGTGTTTGATTAGGGTTAGAGCTAAACTCTGCAGGACAGTGGATCTTGTGGGCCAGATTTTTTAGTGCTGGGAAAACAGGAAGGTTTGCTTTGCCGATTGCGAAACGTGATTGGTAAACAGTTTTCCAGATTATACCCTGACCCTAGTGGCGGTTTGCTTGCAAATCTATCTGCGGCAGAGGACGCAAGACAATGGGTTGCAGTGCCCACTTTTGTTCACTAGGGTGCGCTACAGCAATTCTAAACTGTAGAGCAGAACCATAGGACTAAAACTGTTTATTTATTTATTTAGCATATGTCCATGCATTTTCTTATTATCATTAAAATCAAATTCAAATGATCAAATAATCTTTAACAAATATACTGGAGCCTCATTAATTCATTTCAAATCACATGTTCATCTGTCTATCGGGTTTGTTGTAAAAAATGCCTGCCTACACTTATTTTTCCTTTCCATATTTTAATAACAAAAAATCATCAGAACTATAAAATAGCACAAATGGAAGCAGATGGAAATTATGTGGCGATCAAAAATGTTCAACAAATCAATTTATTTGATCGGTACTTGAAACCATATTAAAAGCGGCATTTCATGTTAAAACACTATAACGTGTAAAAAAACTACACGTACGAAACTAATATTCTTTCCAGTGTGTCCTACTAGCTAAGACCTTTCTAATGTGTCCTATGTACAAATGTTTATGCGGTTTAAGGTTAAAAAAACACATTATTTTCCACATAAAAATGTCTACTGCAGAATATTTTATTTGCAAAGTGTCTATGGCTTGTCACTTCTTCCTGAGTGTCAGGTGACATTTCTTCAGTAAACATGTACACATCTTTCTTCTTTTTTTAAAGGGGTCATATGATGCGATTTCAAGTTTTCCTTTCTCTTTGGAGTGTTATAAGCTGATTGTGCATAGATAAGATCCCTGAAGTTGCAAAGACTAAAGTCTCAAACCCAAAGAGATATTCTGTATCAAAGTTAAGACTCTGCCACGCCCCTCTAAAACGGCTCGTTCTAACACGCCCCCACATATCTACCTCACTATGTGGAAATATTTGCATAACACCGCCCAAATGTGCACGCAAAGAAAGAAGGCGTGGTTTCAGTAACCGCAGTTAGTGTTGAAGCAGCCATGTCAGGGAGACGGTGTGTGTTTCTAGGCGAAAGCAAAAGCACTTTATTTGGCCTTCCGAAAGTAGATGCATTTAGGAATCTTTAAGATGACACAACAGAACTGCAATGCATTTTATGGAAGACCGTTTCGTGAACCTAGGAGAGGAGGTAATTCTGACTTTGCTATGACAATCTGGCGCTTCTGAATCAGCTACTGTTTTATTATTAGTTTAAGTATTTGCTATTGACTGTTCAAATGCAAAGTTTTGCGCATCGTGTGTGTGTGTGTGTGTGTGCGCGTGAGAGCGAGAGAGAGGCTTAAAGGCTTAACAATTAAACCATTTCTCTTTCTATCTTAATATCACACAATAATTTTCAGATAAACAATCAATAAATATATGTATATATGTCACTTTTCTACAAATTCAAAATCAACAATTCATTTTCAATTTTACAAAAAACTCCTCCCACTGACCAAATTTCAGAAAACATTGCAATATCTTTTACCAATTTATAATATGTATACTCTTTCTTAATTCTAGCAGTTATCATCCCTTTTTATTACCATCTCAGCATTTATTGGACCCATACCCAACATTTTATTTTTCCTAGTTTTCCAAATAGATATCTTATCCAACACAAAATTCAGTAAACATTTTTTCCTCCTATCCTGAAAATGGTATTTTGGACCACTTATAACATTCGGATAAGAGAAAGTTTCTCCAAACTTTATAAAACATTGTGTTAAAAAATAAAAAAGTTCCTTCAACCTTAAACAATCAATAAATAAATGATTCACCGTTTCTTCAATCCCACAAAATACACACACTTTCCCCACTGCTGGATTCAGGTGTGCCACATGTCTTTTCGTAGCTATAGCCCCGTACATCAGTCTCCACTGCAAGTCTGCAGTATGCTTCTCAATCGGCAGTTTATACAAAGATCTCCAACATGCCTTGAAGTTTGTCCCAAACACATCCGACCACCTCCAAGTCTTTACTCCTCTTAGCACAGTCTGATGAATCACTTTTACAGATGTTATATACAGATCTTTCTTCTTAATATCCTGAAAAAGACCCAACTCGGGGTACTCAAATGATAAAACTGATTGTCCAGCATCCTCATTCTCTTCCTGTACAACCGCAGAGACTTTAATAGGTGGAAATTTATAATCACCATGCCGATCCAGTGACAGTGCCTCTCTACATGCACCTGGTAGAACTGCCCATAACACCGCCCAAATGTGCACGCAAAGAAAGAAGGCGTGGTTTCAGTAACCGCAGTTAGTGTTGAAGCAGCCATGTCAGGGAGACGGTGTGTGTTTCTAGGCGAAAGCAAAAGCACTTTATTTGGCCTTCCGAAAGTAGATGCATTTAGGAATCTTTAAGATGACACAACAGAACTGCAATGCATTTTATGGAAGACCGTTTCGTGAACCTAGGAGAGGAGGTAATTCTGACTTTGCTATGACAATCTGGCGCTTCTGAATCAGCTACTGTTTTGTTATTAGTTTAAGTATTTGCTATTGACTGTTCAAATGCAAAGTTTTGCGCATCGTGTGTGTGTGTGTGTGTGTGCGCGTGAGAGCGAATGAGAGAGAGAGAGCGAGAGAGAGGCTTAACAATACCTTTATTAAACCATTTCTCTTTCTATCTTAATATCACACAATAATTTTCAGATAAACAATCAATAAATATATGTCCATAAGAAACTTTTCTACAAATTCAAAATCAACAATTCATTTTCAATTTTACAAAAAACTCCTCCCACTGACCAAATTTCAGAAAACATTGCAATATCTTTTACCAATTTATAATATGTATACTCTTTCTTAATTCTAGCAGTTATCATCCCTTTTTATTACCATCTCAGCATTTATTGGACCCATACCCAACATTTTATTTTTCCTAGTTTTCCAAATAGATATCTTATCCAACACAAAATTCAGTAAACATTTTTTCCTCCTATCCTGAAAATGGTATTTTGGACCACTTATAACATTCGGATAAGAGAAAGTTTCTCCAAACTTTATAAAACATTGTGTTAAAAAATAAAAAAGTTCCTTCAACCTTAAACAATCAATAAATAAATGATTCACCATTTCTTCAATCCCACAAAATACACACACTTTCCCCACTGCTGGATTCAGGTGTGCCACATGTCTTTTCGTAGCTATAGCCCCGTACATCAGTCTCCACTGCAAGTCTGCAGTATGCTTCTCAATCGGCAGTTTATACAAAGATCTCCAACATGCCTTGAAGTTTGTCCCAAACACATCCGACCACCTCCAAGTCTTTACTCCTCTTAGCACAGTCTGATGAATCACTTTTACAGATGTTATATACAGATCTTTCTTCTTAATATCCTGAAAAAGACCCAACTCGGGGTACTCAAATGATAAAACTGATTGTCCAGCATCCTCATTCTCTTCCTGTACAACCGCAGAGACTTTAATAGGTGGAAATTTATAATCACCATGCCGATCCAGTGACAGTGCCTCTCTACATGCACCTGGTAGAACTGCCCACACCTCCTCCATTATTCTTCTCAGAAGGCGCAGAGATCGAAGCCCAGTAACACTCTGCATGGTCTCAGCTGTTTTCCAATCATCACCACTTCTTAGATCCCCCAACTTGGTATATCCAGCCTTGACAAAATGGCTTTCCACAGACTTGGATGATAAAATCTTTGTTCTTATTAATGGGCTATGGAACAAAGGTTCCCCCATTATTCAGTCCTTGGGTTGTAAGATTTCTCTGTGTATAACAAATGTCTTTTTCCAAGCTATTATCATTGACTTATAAAAAGCTGTTAAATCCTTTAAATCCAGTTGCAATAAAAAAAAAAACTGTTTATCATTCAATAAACCAGATGTTTCCCGTAGAAGAGCACAAGCAACATTAATCCATCCAACATTCTCTTCATACAACGGTCTCTTTACTGCTTGTAGTCGAAATGCATTTATGCGGCTTCGCACGTCTATCAGGATTTGCTCTCCTTCATGCACTGGTAGATAAAGTGCAGGCCCAGGAATCCACTTTTGACCGGACCAGAATAAATCCACCAATTTCCTCTGAATGCTCTTAATCAAGTCATCCGGTGGCTCAAGTACATTCAGTCTATGCTATAACATAGAGGCAGTCAGATTATTTGCAATCAAGACTCTGCCCCTATAGGATAACTCGGGTAATAGCCAATTCCATTTAGACAACTTAGCAACAGCCTTTTCCAGCATACCCTCCCAGTTCTTTTCTGTATACTGATCATTACCTAAAAACACCCCCAACACTTTAATACCTTCCTTTCCCCATTTTAAACCTTCAGGAAGTTGAGGTAGCCTAGTATCAACCCAAGAACCCACCACAAACCCTTCACATTTTGTCCAGTTTACCTTAGCTGAAGAGGATTTTTCATAAAGCTTTAAGTTTTTACAGATTAACTGAATATCATTTTGACTAGTAAAAAACATGTTTACAACATCAGCTAATGCAGATACAGAATACCTTAACCCTGAATTATCACCAGGGATCATTAAACCTTTTAGCTCAGTTCTTAGCTTACACAATAAGGGTTCTATGGCTAAACTATAAAGTTGTCCTGATCGAGGACATCCCTGCCGGATTCCTCTTTCAACAGGAACTAGACAACTCCTCCTATCTCCCTCCACCTCCTATCTTAAGCATTACTGAAGCCCCTTCATACAGTAATTTTATCCAAGAAATTATATCCTCCCCAAATCCAAAGGCTTTTAAGACATTAAAAAGATACTCATGACCCACACGGTCAAAGGCTTTCTCTTGGTCAGTAGATAAAAAAACCCACATCAAGATTATTTCTAAAAGACATATCAATTACATCCCTCATAAGAAACAAATTGTCCATTATTGTATGTCCCGGAATACAGTAAGTTTGTTCTCTTTCCACCACAATATGCAAAAAAAATTTAATTCTATTAGCCAAACATTTTTTATAAAAAGTATTTTATAGTCTAAACACATTAAAGACACTGGGCGCCAATTCTTTAACAACCCTAGGTCTCCACTTTTTGGTAGGAGTGATAACACAGCTCTCTGACAACTGATTGGTAAATAACCTCTTTTAAAACATTCACAAAATACATATCTTCACCTAAAACACCCCAAAAAACGTTATAAAATTCTGCTGGTAAACTATCGACTCCTGGTAACTTTCCTGTAGAAAGCTGTTGCACAGCCTTTGACAGTTCATCAAAAGAAATCATTACGTCCAATGACTTTTTGTCCTCAGATCTTAATTTAGGAAGATCCCTTAAGAGCTGGTCCATACATCCAACATCACAGTCCATATTACCAAACAGTTCTTTATAAAATTCTATACCCATCTTTCTCATTTCAATTGGGTCTGAAGTAATTGTTCCATTTTTCCTTCTAAGATGAAGCATACATTTCTTTTGTGCTTTCTTTCGTTCAAGTCCCAAAAAATAAGCAGTTGAAGCATCCATTTCTTTAATCGAAGATATTCTAGCTCTTACTAGTGCACCTTTAACTCTTTCTTCCAACAGTGACTTAAATTCCATTTTTTTCTTTTTTTAAACATTAATTGAACCATGATCATCAACATCAATCAATCTTCTTTCCATTTCATTAATCTCATTCTCCAAGTTTTTTTACATTCCTCTTCATAGTAGAAGTAGCATTATAAGAAAACTGTTGACAAAAAACTTGAATCTGTGCTTTTCCCACCTCCCACCATTGAGCCAGATTTTCAAAATTATTTTTCCTTCATCTCCATATTTCCCAAAAATAACAGAATTTCTCAAAATCTTTGTCTTGTAATAATTTTACATTAAAATGCCATTAAAAATTAGGTCTTGAAACTTTTACAATATTATAATCTAGAGTCACCATATGATGATCTGAAAAACCATTCGGAAATATATCACTATTAATAACTCTATTCATTTTTGATTTTCTTATATATATATATATATATATAACTTATCCAATCTAGCTCCTGTCACAACAGAATCTAATATCTTTACCCAAGTATATTGCTTCACCAACTTATTTCTACTTCTCCACACATCTTCTAAATTCAAATAATTTATAATATCAAGAAGTAGCTTACTAGAATTCGAGTGAGGCTCTTCCCCATTCCTATCCAATACAAAATTTGTCATGCAGTTCCAATCACCTCCTATTATAACACATATATTTCCATCAAATTCTTTTATTGCATTTAGTTTTCGAAATGTTATTTCACGATTCAATCCTATGTTTGGAGCATACACATTAACAAAAATAAATTTAACACTTTTAATTTCTGCTAGAACCAATAAAACTCTACCTTTCTCTATCTCTTTTGTCGTCACAACTTTTAAATCCAAAGATTTTGAGAAAAGAATTGCAACGCCCATACTAAAATTTGTTCCATGACTTAATCTGCACTCTCCTTCCCACCATCTATACCACTCTGTTTCATTATTACTATCAGAGTGTGTTTCTTGTAAAAATTTTTTACTTTTACTTAATTTAATTTAATAAATTCAGAAAGCATTGCTCTTTTAACCCTGTCTCTTCCTCCATTGATGTTTAAGGATCCTACTCTTACAACCATAAACGGGTTCCAGAAGAGGGAAAAAAACAGATAGAAAGAAGAGAAGAAAAATAATCACCCTTAGTGGTTTACACATCATTAGCCAAATTGATTGAAATTTCCTTTTCTTGGGAGTTTTCCCCTTTCTTATTTTCGTGACAAACTTTTTCAATCGAAATCTCTTCCTCTTGTTTAGTTTGTCCTCTCCTACTCGCTTCGTACAGTACAAAACAGAACTTTCAAACTTCTTCATATCAGCAAAATAATTCTTCACTTCTACTACTTTCCCAAATGGCTCATCCAAGAAATCATCTATCTCTTCCAGAGAATAAAACTGCTCACAACCCAACTGAGATAAATTTGACATATCTGATACATCTGACAAAGCATCATCCTCTCTTTCAGTATTAACCATTTCTCCTGTTTGTTTGCTCTCCAAATTCACTATACTTTCAGCACTTGATTTATCCATATCAACTAACATCACTTCTACACCAGTTTCTAGCCTTTCTACCTGCTCTGCCTCCTTCACAGTTTCTGTCATCACCATCTCTTCTACTACTTGTGCCTCCCCATTAACCTTTTCTACCACCTTAAATGCTTCCGTAGTAGTCATATTCTCACTCTCAGTACTAACATTACTTGAAACTTCTTCATTATGCACACTTTGATCCTCAGTTCCCACTGATTCTCCAACAGTTTCTTCCACCCTACCATTCTCATCATTACTTTGACCTGCCTCATTCCTCACCCCTTCTCTATGTGGACATGACAATCATACATGTCCTACTGATCTGCACTCAAAACAGCGCATTTCCCCCGTGCTCGCATACAACATGTACGATTTCCCCTCATACACGCAACGGAAAGACACATTTAATGTCGGCTCATTCAAAAACATAAACACCGGCCGTCTCAATGATAACACATGCTTCAAGGATTCATGTTTACAACCAAGCGGAACCCTCCTAATTCCACTTGCAAACTTTCCATACCTCGATAACTCACGCTGTATATCTTCATCTGGAATAAATGGCGGAACATTTGAAATTGTTACCGTTGGCGTTACTAAAGGTTGAACAATAACAAAAGCTCCACTTACCACTATGTGTGTATCGCAACTGGTGTATCGTTTTCTACCAAACGATACACCAGTTGCTCCTCCTTCAAAAAGACCACCACAGCCTTATTCATCCTAGACGCTGGAACAATGTTTTCATGTCCCACTCGTTCAGCTACGTCCAGCAACACATCCTCCACCTTTACTCCCACTTGTGTGATGCATCTAATTCCATGACAGAGCGACAGAGACGGCGTGCGCACATCCAGGTGCGACGCCATCCCTGCTCTCGCCACGTGAAACCTACTACTCAACGAGTCAATAAAACTCACGCTAAACTTCGCTTCTACAATAACTATTACATTTGAATATCAATTTCACTCAAAAGAAAAATCCATATAAACCCCCCTCACCGTGACACCTCTCCCACTTCAAACCGGAAATTAGGAGAGAGAGAGAGCGAGAGAGACAGGGTCACATCACAGTGGAGTCGGCTGTCTTAACTGTGGCTTGTGTACTGCAAACACATACCAGCTTCATCACTGTGTCTGTCACCCGACTCTGTTCCCCTTTTGGGCTCTGTTTTACACTTATTTTGAAAGATGAAGCTCGCGATTATGGTAAGGGGCATTAAATTTCCGACGAGTGCTTGCAGTGTTCGCAATGCACTGGGTCAGCTGGCCAATCAGAGCAGACTGCGCTTGTCGGAAGGGGGAGCTTTGTAGAAAACGAGGCGTTTGAGAGAGGCGGGGGATAGAGGACCTACAGTAATGTACAGTATTTGAAAAAGAATGTGTTTTTTGGACATTAAAGCATGTCAACATATTCTGTTACACCAAATAATGATCTTTAAAAAAAACATCATATGACCCCTTTAATGTTCCACTGATTTATTTAAAGAAATGTGTAAGTTTTTTTGTCCAGACTAGAAGTCAATGGTTTCCAACAATCTTTCAAATATCATCTTTTGTGTTATGCAGAAGAAAGAAATGCATACAGGTTTGAATGATGAAATTTGATGAAATTTTCCTTTAACTATGGAAAACATCAATGTTTCAACACTTTCTGCTATTTTCTTAGCTATTTATACTATATTAAAATAGCAGGATATTCTGCTAATTACTTACTGCCAATAGTGGCAATTATCTGCACCTCAGCATTGTAATACATTATAAAACATCATGCAATAATAACTTATTGGGTCTAAGTTGTAATTTTAATTCAAATTATTAAATGGATGCCACCTTATTGGGACAAAAGCCCGCCCTACACCTACCCTAACCCTACCCGATACTTTTTCAACTTTTTGATTATTTCCTTCATTTTTATTAAAAAATAAATGCTTTTCTGATGTGATTTGAAAAGTGAGAAAAAAAAGTTAGCCAAAAGGCAGATTCGAACCCTGGTCGATCGCGTCAAAAGGTGGATAACACGCGTTTTACCAACTGCACCACTGGAGCTGACGAATGGTGACCTTCTTTTGTAATCTTGGCTAGCCCAATCACACGTTAGTGGATGGAGTTAGTGTAATAGCCTTTGCCAACGATTTTTTAAAATTCCCAACAGCTAAACAGTTGCCCACAGAAAAAAAAACGGGGGGAAAAATATGCTGCAGCACCCCCACTTCCCGCGCCTATGATGTATACACAGAGGAATGGCTTACTACTATTAGTGCAGCAGGGAGACCGTGCCAAATTAGACCACTCCAAGCTTTTGTGGTCGCGCCATGACAGCGCTCGTGTCCGTTGTATCCGTCACAGTGTTGCCAAGTCTGCGGTTTTCCTGTGGAATCACTGTTGCTGCGGGTTGTTTTTCATGTCCGCGGGTTGAAGCGACCCCAATAACGTATATTTTAGCCCCCAGAATGCGATTTTTACCGGGGGACCCCTCGAAACGCGGTTAGTTTTGTGTAGCAATTGACCATATGCACGATTACTTCCTGGTTTTAGATAAGCCAGCTCAGGCATTTCCGGTTAACTGTACTGTGCCTTAAGGGAGTGCCCTTTGCTCGGTTTCTCTACATAATCCATTCACAATTTGGAGAAAAGTTTTGTTTGTCTAATAGAACCAAATGTCCACATATACCGTTTCAGGAATGACAAACACGAATGTTGAATTTACGCGAGTGAATCCGTTAAATCATGCGGCGAGTAATTGCTATGGTTGACAGTGGCAACGGAATTAATCATCTGACCAGCCGACGTCAAAATAGAGCTGTGCATTAAGTGATTGAGACTAAATTCAGACTAACAAAACTACAGCAGCAACAAGTCTGTGTTGGATAAAACTTAAACGATGCAAGAACGTCACTTACATCATTATCACCGCATCTCGTGTGCCATTGGTGTGCCCTCGCACTCCTAACATTCAAATGCAAATGTTTATTTTAAATTCGACTACTATTCATTTTTTTTATTTATTCACAATATCCTCATCACAGGCAGGCACAGCACTAAATTCAGCATGTGTTTGTGTGTGCTGTCTGCGTGACTCATAGCACATGCCTATATCGTGCACTATATCGAATTCTTTTTTATATCGTTATCAAAGAAGGTATACCATCGATAAATATCGATACCGTTTTATTGCCCGGGCCTAGTTATATTGCACACTGTTCATATTTTACCTAGAGTTAACAATTAATCCTGGTCATTCATAATTACACTGTACATTCCTAAACCCTGGATTAATGTTATTATTTGCATATCTGACAGTGTTAACAGTGAGGAGAAGATAAACACAAAACCATATTTGGTTTTTGACAATTGAAAATGGGTAGGATACTTGGATGTGGAGCTGCACTGGGATCTCAATATCTCTAGGATTAAACCATACAAGGTCTTAACAATGAAGATTACAAAAGAAATGTTTTGGGAAACAGAATCTAAATTCATATGAAGATAACTTTTAACACTTATTCATGTAAATTTGGGAAAAATTATATTTATGACACTCAGACAGGTATGTCTATGCATATTGTTTTCATAGAGAGAAACAAAATGCATTTCTAGTTTCAACAAGTTTATTCTTCACATATTCTAGTTAAAAAAAAAAGTATTGGCTATATGCAAAGTGACCCCCCAAAATCGGTATTATTCAACAATCTGAATATGGAGCCTCATTGGCTGCGCTTACACTTGGCATTAGCATGCGACCTGTATCCGGATGTTGTCCACATACACATTGAAAAGACAAGTGTAAACGTGCTTCTGATCATCAGAATGTTATCCGATCAGCGTGTCCTGGTCCAGACCAGATGTAGTCGAGGATGCATTGTGATCGGATCTCAGTGTAATGTAAACGCAATCCAGAGCATCGTGAAAAAACCCCCCCGACATCACGCAAAAACCGAGTCCCCTCTCTTGCAAACGGTCACAAGCTGTGGAGCGCAATTGAGATTCGTAGACTTATTTGATTTGTAAAATGTCCCGTGACTGAAAATACTTTTCAAAAGAAAACCCACCACTTCAGGTTGACTTGAACCGGGCCATTCTCTGCAGACTTATTTAAATATAAAGACAGATCGGAAAGACGGATCCAATAGGTTATCCAGATAGAGAAGTCAGCTGATGTTACCAAGTGTAAACGCACCGTGTTCTGATTGACTGATGATCCGATCTGCTTAATCAGATCACGGTGATCACATGTTAATGCCAAGTGTAAATGCAGCCATTGACATCCCCGATATCTCTGGGACTGACCAATGTAGGGCCTTGAAAATGAAGATGCCAAAACAAAAGTTTATTAAGAACTACAATCTAAAATCAGATTGCAATATCTTTAATACTTGAATTATAGGCACGCAAACTTTGGAAAAATAATACTTATGGCACTCAGACAGGTATGTTCAATGCAGTTGTTTGGACAGAAGGAAACAAGACACATTTCTAGTTTCAACATTATTTGTTCTTCAGCCATTCCTCTTTAAAAGAAAAGAAGTATATTTTTGCAAAATGACCCACATTTTTTTTTGACCACTGAAAAACAATTTACTCATGGAGCCATATTGAAATTCCATTATCTCTGGAGCCAAACCTTAAAGGGCCTTAAAAAGGAAGATGCCAAAAGGGAAGTTTGTTAAGACCCAATATCTAAAAGGGCATTAAGATATATTTAATACTTTTTGAGTTACAGGCATGCAGACTTTGGAGAAGAAACTTGAAAAGTGCTCTTTCTCCATTTTTGAAAGATTGATGAAGTCAACATATTTTACTAACAGACCTACTCATTTCTGGGTAAAAATTGTGATGCTATCTTTCTGAAGTAATTTTTACCCCCTGTAGTTTGGCTCTGAATCTCAGGTGAAAATTGCCATTTTGACCCCCCCTCTATAAAAAGTGGATTACTTAGTAAATATTCATCCATGACATTTAATATTTGGGCTATCATCACTATACATGTTAGAAAAAAAAATTGCAAAATCAAACATTTGAGCCAGGGAAATTTCTGAAATTTGGTTGATTTTACATGGAATGACCCACCTAAAATTGTGTTGATTAATATGCAGACTGTCTGTCATTCTTACTACTTTGAGTAATGACAAAGGATGGAGCAAGATTCTGGTTCACAAACTGTAATGTTACAGTCATTCAAGTTATTGCTTAGCTAAATAGTAAACACTAACCCAAACAACAATGGTAAATACATTAGCCGTGTCATTCTGATACAGTTCCCACACCTGCACCTCAATAAATTTGAAATATACACATCGGTTTGTTGATAGACATACACTTGTTAATGCTGATGTAGAGGAATTACACAGCTGTAACATATCATAATGTACAACAAGCTAAGTACAAACTTTTCCACTGAGAATCGTCCTGCTGAAGTTGTGCTTGAGATGGAACTAGTTTTCCTGTATTTCGTAATTAGCAATTGTACAGAAAATGACGTTACTGTCTGAGGATTGAGGAAACCTCAATCGGAGTTGAATTCAGATATGGTAATGTGGGTGTTCTGTTTTGGACACATGCTGTAAGTGGTAGACCAATCACAACAGACTAGGCCATCTGTCCAATCAGAGCAAAGTAGGTTCGCAGAAAGGAAGGCTTTAGAGAGACTGAATCTAGGTGATGTGAAATGTATATTAGAGTATGAAAGTGTTTTTAGACCCTGAATGCATGTAAACCTATTGTAGGAGATTTCCAAAACCAAATCAATTTAAAAGGGAAATTATCAACAATAATGATTTTTTTTTCTTCTTAATTTTGTCCTTTAATTTCAGTTGTAGAAAATTAGTGTTGTATGGTTAAGAATCAAATGAGGAAATAAAGTCTCTCCTTGAATTTGCCCTTAAGAGGATAGTTCTCTTATTCTGAGAAGAAGTGGAACCTAAGATGAAGATGGATATATTTGTATCCAAAGACATGCAGAGATCTGAGACACCTCTATTGGACCGACCAGCGGTTGTGTGATTCGGCCCTTCTGTCATGCGATCCTGGCACATTGCTACTTGTACTTGGCCTTTAAAAGAAGAACTATTCTCCCACCACTTTCTTTCCACTTAAGTTAATTTATCTTTCACCATACATGACGCATCTAGAGAGCCCAAATGACTGATTTTCTGCTGCCAGTCACTTTTGAATTATTGACACCCCATATGAAGTCCTGCTTGAGCCTCAAAAGGCTCAATTGCATTGGGATTTTCTTTTATTTCACCCTTTCCACCCTCGCTCCCTCACATGTGGAGGCCTAGTAGTGTGATAGTTCCCAGATGTCAGCATGCCTTCATGCAAATGCTTCTCAGAGAGGCCTGTGTCAGACTGATGGGTAATGCATACAGTATTAAATACCTTACAGATGACGTCGGTTTCTCATTGTATTTTCATACAGTTCATTCAAAATACATTTCATTTTATATTCTAAAGGGTTTTTGATGCTGAGTTTGAGTTGGGGAAGGAATTAAGTAAAGATTAAAAAAAGAACAACAAGAATAAATATAGCTGCAAGCAGCGATGGCGGGCCCAAGCCGTCCCCCAACCCCGGTGGCATCAGGAGAACGGTGCACAAGTGTGCACATGCATTTACAGTAACCCTCTGGCAGTCTGGGTTTTAAGGGATACGGCAATTAAAGGGTTAATCCAAACCATTAAGGGTGCTTTCACACTTGGTTCGATTGCTTGGTCCGAACCAGAGTTCGATTGCTCCCCCTACCCCGCTGGACTGTGTTCACATTATATTAGTTGGGCCGAACCGCGGTTCATTTGCGTCATCAAGCCAGCAGCTGGTTACACTGTCGCTTAGTAACGATGGCGCCGTAGAAGACGGCAAAATGCGTAGCAAGGCTCTCTTCAATTTTATATTTATGTTTTTGAACCGTTGGTTTTGTTTCCAAAGCTTCAGTACATAACGGCACCCAGTTGTTTAGGAGTTCATAAGATCATTTAGAAAGTGCATGTAAATGATTAATAAACTATTTAAATGTACATTTATAAATCTTATTTGAACACATGATAATAGTTGCTCAGTGTGCTAATAAATGCTTTATTAACACATATTCCTGCTGTAATTCATGATTAGGTCAGGTAGTTATAAAAATTTTGTTTCCAAAGCTTCAGTACATAACGGCACTTACGTCTGCCTCTACGAATGTACTGCAAATGCTCTAAAGTACTCTGAAGGCGAACCGATATTAGATATACAGCTCTCTGCTTGCAGCGCGTCAGTCATGCTCGTCAAGAAAGTGAGTGAAACACACACAAACACACATTTTTATCAAATAATACGCCATTAATAGTGGTTCCCTTCCGTGATTTGGTACGATTGCGTTCACATCAGCAGCGAACCGTACTGGAGTTCACTTGAACCGTACCCCAGACCACCCTTTTTAAGCGGACTCGGGTACAGTTCGCGGGTGCACACCCGAGTTCCAACATTAATAGGCATTAGTAAGCAGTTTATAAATACAGCTATAAATGTTTTGTTCTTGAGCATATCTATAATGTTTAATAATTTTATTTTCATACTTTATTAATGATCAATTTATAATTTCTAAATTATTACGTTATTTACAAACCAGTTGTTTAGGAGTTCATAAGATCATTTAGAAAGTGCATGTAAATGATTAATAAACTATTTAAATGTACATTTATAAATCTTATTTAAACACATGATAATAGTTGCTCAGTGTGCTAATAAATGCTTTATTAACACATATTCCTGCTGTAATTCATGATTAGGTCAGGTAGTTATAAAAAAATGTAGAAGCTGCCTGCCATCTATTTTTGTGAGCTCATCTAAAGTGAGAATTGTTTATACCTTGTAAAGCATTTACAAAGGAGATATAAAAGCTCATTAATCTTCCAAACAGAAAAGTTAATCAAACACGAGCACAGAGGGATACAGAACACAAAAATATTTTTTCAAGATTGAAAAAATGAAACTGTACAACTGTTAACTTGATAAAAAAAGAGAAAGAAACCTCTGCTATTTCATTGAAAAAAAAATCAAGTGTACCGTTTCTTTTTTTTTTTTTTTTTTTTTTTTTTTCCC